>NW_020954867.1:1238393-1319901 GCF_900497805.2 Vombatus ursinus
ATATATATATATATATATATATATATATATATATATACACAGTGAATGAATAACAGTTTTTAAGGTATATGTACTAATGGCATAGTATGTAATATTCAAAAGAAAAAGTAAATGAGTTATAGGGAGAAATAGACTATAAAAACTATAATAATTGCAAGATCTCGATGTTGCTCCTTTCTGACCTAGATAAAAATAACAGAAAAAAAAGAGAGAGAGAGAGGGAAAGAGAGAGTAAAAAAGGAAGCAAGGAAGGAAGGAAGGAAAAAAGGAAATTAATGAGTTGGATTGGATTTTAGAAACATTAGGTATGATTTTGGCATTTATTGAATGGAAAAGATTATGGATATATATTTCTCCATTATGCATCACACCTTAAAAAATGTCCATGTAGCATGGCATAAAATCCTCACAAAAATGGAGAAAAGCAAAAACAGTAAACATATCTTTTATAAAATACAATGCAAATGATATTCAATAAGGGCTACTAAAATAATTAAAATTAATTGAATACTGAATTACTCAATAATAAAGAATTAGTGAATCAAATAATAAACTAAATCAACAATAATTTAAATAAAAACAATGACAGCAATGACACAATATATTAAATTTTTAGGTATCCAGACAACATATTCCTTAGGAAAAACTATTTATCTCTAAATATTTTCATTAACAAAAGAAAGAATAGATCAACCAATTGGACTTTGCTGAAAGCTAAAGAAGAGATTAATAAAAAATGAAGCAAAAATTCAAATTAATATATGAAATTAAGGGCTAGTTTTATTGTTTTTTAAACAATAAAATAGCTAAACAATTAGCTCAATTAATTTTAAAAGAAAGATGGAAGGAAACCAAAAAACTCTCAAAAATAAAGAAGGTACATTCATAACAAATAAAAAGAAAGTAAAAGGAATTATTAGAAATTATGTTACCCAATTGGAAGCTAATAAACTGATAGCAGAAATTAAATGGATGGATACTCTTTAAAAAATAAATAATGCCTACATTAATAGAATAACAAGAAGAACTTTTAGATAGCCCAATCTCAGGAGACATATTGAACAAGTTATAAGTGAATTCCCAAAGAAAAATCTCTGAATCCAGATGGATTTACAAGTGAATTATATCAAATATTTAAAGAGCATATAATTCAGATATTATATAAACTATTTGAAAAAATAGGTAAAGGCATCCTGACAAATTTCTTCTATAATAACATAAAAAATTGATACATAAACCATGGAGATTCAAAACAGAGAAATAAAACTTTATGCCAATACCTATAAAAAAATAATCGATTCAGAAACAAATAAAATATTAGAAAGAGATTATAATGATATATAACTAAGATTATACACTATGGCCTGGTTTCATTTATATCAGAAATGCAGTGTTGGTTCAATATTAAGAAAATTATCACCATAATAGACAATTTTTATAAAAAGAACAACAAAAATCATGTGATTATATCAATAGATACTGGGAAAGATTTTGTCAAGAGATAGCACTAATTACTATCTCCCTCACAAAAAAATTTAAAAACAAACTAGAAAACATGTGAATAAATGCAGTTTGTTGTTTTTTTTTAATATGGTAAGAAACATTCATCTAACCCCTAGGACCATTATTATATGTAATTGGGATAAAGTACAGACATTCCAATAAATTTAGGATAAAACAAGGGTGTATATTATTATCACAATGCTTTGATATAGAACTTGAAATATGAGCTATAGCAATAAGAGAAAAAAAGAAAATAAGGTGATTCTCATAGGCAAAAAAATTAAACAAAAATATAATTTTTTTCCCATTATGATAGGATAGTTTCCTTAAGGAATCCTATAAAGTCAATTACTAAGTTAATTGAAACAGTAACTTTGCCAAAGTTCTAGGATGTAAAATTAATCCATGTAAATTATCAGTCTTTCTCTTACCAAAAAAAAAACCCATAAGAAAAACGTAGAAAAACTTCCATTTAAAATAACTACAAAATTTGTAAAATACTAATGAGCCCAGTTGTCAAGTTACCTAGAGGAACTATATGAACCACTACAAATTAGTCTTTCCAGAAATAAAGACAAACCTAAATAATTGGGAAAAAAACTAATTTTTCATTGGTAGTATAAACCAATAAAATAAAAATATCAGTATCATATGAATCAGTTACTTATTCTATTTGTAACCAATCAATTTACCAAAGGATTACTTTATTATTCTATAAAAAAAAAAGTAGTAAAAACATTTCCATTTCACAAGTATGTCACCAAGTTTTAACCATCAAAATATTTTGGTATTTATTAAGATATATAGAGGTTATTAATAGACCTTATGTAAAAACAAAAGAACACAGAAGCCTCCAGTTTAATAAACTCAAATATTCCAACTACTTGGGTAATAACTCATTATTTGACAACAACTGCTGAAAAAACTAGAAAACAGTCTGGAAACAAACTTGGAATAGACTAACATCTCATATTACATAGCATGATTAACTCTAAATGGATACAAGATAGGCATAAAAATGGCATCATATATTAGAGGCAAAATGGAGAAATTATCTTTCAAAATCTATGGATGGAACAAGGGTTCACGAAAAGAAACAGTGAAGAAAATCAGAGAAAATAAATGGACAGTTTTAAAAAAGAATCAGACAAATGGGAGAAACTTCTTTGCATCAAGATTCCCTGATAAGAGTCTCCTTTTCAAAATACAGAAAGAATTGACTCAAATTCATAAAAATAAGAGCCATTCCTCAATGGATAAATGGTCAATGAACATGAACAGGCAGTTTTCTAAAGAAGAAATTCAAGCTATCAATAGTCACATTAAAATGATCCAAGTTACTAATTATTAGAGAAATTAAATTTAAAAGAAATTTATAATTGATATCAGATTGAGAAATTTTGCAATGAAAGAAAAATTACAAATGTTGGATAGTCTTTTAGGAAACATGCACATTAATGCATGGTTGTTGGAGCTGTAAATTGCTTTAGCCATTCTGGAAAGCAATTTGGAACTGTCACCAAAGTTACTCAGTAGTGCAAAACTTTTAATTCAGTGATATCACTACTAGAATTATACATCAAAGAGATCAAAGAAATAGGAAAAGGACACATATATGCAAACTTATTTATAGCTCTTTTTGTGATGGCAAAGCACTAAAAATTTAGGAATGCCCATAAATTTGGTAATGACTGAACAAATTATGTTACATGATACTATTTTGCTATAAGAAATGATGAAGGGGACAGTGTAAAAGAAACCTTGAACTGATGCTCAGTAAAGTGAACAGAGCCAGAAGAACAATTATACAGTATCAACTTTTAATGAAAACAAACTAATGATGATTTCTCCATAACCTATAATTAAACATGCTACACACTTCTTGACAAAGAAGTGATAGGCTCAGAATACAAATGGAGATGTGTTTTCAGACATAGTCAATTCAAGAATTTTTTGCTTGGCTATGCATATTCGTTAAAGAAGAAATTAAGACCATAGTGATGTCAAGGACAGCAATTATACAGCAAGAAGGGCGCATGCTTAATAACTAAGAGGCTGAAGAAGAAAAGGAAGTAAGGAGGAGGACAGCAGTGATGCCAGCCTGAAGCCACGGAGGGTTGTCAGCCCACACAGGGCCAAGAACTAGGGGAGGCAGCAGCAGCCAGCTCTGGCATGATCTGCAAAGTGTAGGTTCCAGGTTCTAACTGCAGAATTGGAGGGAGAATGGGGGGAAAGTTACTGGGCCAAGGGGTTAAGGAAAGAGAGGGAAGGGATTAAGTTGGAGAAGGCCGTTTAGAAGACTGCTGCTGGTTGTAGTGCTGTTTAAGGACAAAGACAAACTCAAAAGTCATTACAGAAACAAAACTGGTAGGATATGTGTGTTTTGATTTAGATGATAAGATTGGATGGCTGGTGATTACAAGCTCTGTTTCAACCTGATAAATTTCTGAATTCAATGCCGTATCCAACTATAGATGTAATACAGGTACACAAAATGAAATGAGGTGAAGTCTGAATAATGCATTTTCAATAATCAACATATAAGTACTATTTAAAAGAACAGAAATGGATGAGATTCCCTGAATAAGCAAAAGAAATGAAAATATCAAAAAGTCAAAACTAAATTTGGGGGCAGTCATGGTTAATGGGATATATAAGACAACCAGGAAAAGAGAACTATAAAATAGTATTTAAGGACATAAATGGAAAGAGTATAATGTAAAGTATCAGTTCTTAATTTTTTTAGTCTCAGAAACACTCTTAAAAATTATCTAAGAACCAAAGCTTTAGTTTATATAAGTGTAGATATTTGCCATATTATAAATTGAAATTGATTTTTATAATATTTATTAATTCACTAAAAATAGCAATGATAAACCCATTACATTTAACAAATAACATGGTATGAAAAATAATTATATTTTCAAAAAAAATTTCTGAAAAGAGTGGCATCATTTTACCTATTTCTGCAAATCTGTAATATCTGGCTTAATAAGAAATAGCTGGGTCCTCATATCTATTTCCGCATTCAATTTGCTATGATATATTGTTTTGATTGACATTTACGAAGAAAATCTGGCTTTATACTGATATGTGGTTAAAAATGGGAACAGTAAATAATGTCTTGGTATTGTTATGAAAACAGTTTTAACCTTGTCAGCTCCCTGAAATGGTTTCAGGGTTCCTGCGAATTCCACTGACCATATTTTGAAAACCATTTGTGTAAAGGAAACCAAGAGGGGAGAATTTCAAGAAGGAATATGTGGTCAGTAAAGAAGATGAGAATTAGGAAATGATTACTGAACCTGAGAATATGAAAACAACAAAGCAGCATTATGTAATATAATGCATCACTTGTATTCTATTCATATAGCCTATATTTATCTCTCCATTTCATCACCAAGGATATCATGAGGGAATTTCTCAAATACCTTATTAGAATCTATGTACACTGCAAACAACATTCTCTCCTATTCCAGGAACAGTTTTTGAAAATTTTGACAAGGAAATAGTAATATGGTAATAATTAAAATATAGCATGGGTTAAATAAAAATGTCATGACAAAATAATCTCATTTTAGGGGACAATCTTATCATACTGGTTTAGAAGAAAATGCTCTAGTAGATAATATACCTAGATCCTAGCAAATCATTCAAGAAAGTCAGTTACTCATGACATAATTGGGAAGAAGGTATGGAGATATAGGCTACAATATGATGGTGTCAAACTCAAGCCACAAAATGGCTTAGAAAACCACAGATTATCATTATCTATGTTTTGTTATGCTTTTATTTATTTTTGTCAAAGTTTTCTAATCATATTGTAATCTGGTTTAGGCTCAAGCTTTGTGGGCTGCATGGCTCACTGCCAACTCAAATTTGACATCCCAGGGCTACACAACAATAAAATGGAGTGCCCCAGTTTCCCTTAGCACTGTGTCAAAAATTTTTATTGAAGATTTGGATATAACATGCCTGTTATAATATGCAGATGCTACAATGCTGAGAGATAGTTTACATAATCAATGAAAAAATCAGGATCCAAAAAGAAATTTTTTTTAATGAGAAATGAGTTAAATCTAATACCATTAAATGGACTGGTTGAAAATGTTAAATCTTATATTTGAATTTTTTTAAAAAAAGAAATCAATTATATGAGTACAAATGGGGGAGGTATGTTTAGACAATAGTATATGAAAAATATCTGGAAGTTCTCAATGAAGTTAAACTTAGTAGCTACTAGATAATACCATATGACTGCCAAAGGGAAAAAAATATCTAAAATTATCTCAACAAATATTTATAGAACCCTGGTGTCCAGAATGAGGGAGCTAAAATTCATTGACTCATGGGATCACAAAAATTGCCGTTTAGAACTGAAATGAACCTTAAAAATCATCTACTATTGTTCACTCACCTAATTTTACTGAGAAGTGATTAAGATGCAAAGAGCCAAAAGTGACTTGTTCAAAGTCACACAAACAGTAAGTGGCAGATTCAGGATTTAAACCCAAGTGGCATAGTGGCTCAGTGGATATAGCACAGGACCTGGAGTCCAGAAGACCTGAGTTCAAATCTAGCCTAAGGCACTTACTAGCCATGTGACCCTGGGCAAATCATTTAACCTCTAACTGCCTCAGTTTCCTGAGCTGTAAAATGAAGATAGTAATAACCCTTATCTGTAAAGGTGCTGTGACATTGAGAATCAAATGAGACATTATTTGTAAAGCATTTAGCACAATGCGTTGCATGTAGTAGGTACTTTATAAATGCATGAGTCCCCCAACCCCATCACATTTTTAAAAGAATATTGACAAATCGTTGCACATCTAAAGTAGGGCCACCACATGGTGAGGCTAGAAACTATGACATTTGAGGATTACTTGATAAAACTGAGGTTGTATTGCACTGAGAAGAAAATATATGATAGCTGTGTCCAAACATTTGGAGGGCTGTCACATAGAAGGATGAGACTTGTCTTCCTTAGTCTCAGAAGTGAGAACTAATAGCAACTACTAGAAGCTACAGCCAGGTGGCTCAGTGGATAGAACACTGAATTTGGAATCACAGGATCTAAGTTCAAATCCAGCCACAGACACTTAACTTAGCTACATGACCCCTTGGGCAAGTCACTTATTATCTCTCAGCCTTATTTCCTTCAACTATAAATTGAAGATAATAATAGCATCTACTTCCCAGGATTGTTGCAATCTATTGTTGTTGTTGAGCCATTTCAGGCATGTCTGATTCTTCATGACCCCATTTGGGGTCTTCTTGGCAAAAATTCTGGAATGGCTTGCCATTTCCTTCTCCAGCTCATTTTACAGATGAGGAAACTAAGGCAAACAAGGTTAAGTGATTTGCACAGGGTCACATGGCTAATAAGTGTCTGAAGCTGGTTTTGAACTCTGACTCCAGGCCCAGTGCTCTATCCATTGTGCCACCTAGATGCCTGAGATAATTATTGAGCACTTTGCAAACATTAAGTAACTACGTAAATATTAGCCATAACAATTATCCCTACTGTTATATCAGATTTTGACTTGATTCAAGGGTGAATTCCAAATTGTTACAAATTAGCAAAATTGTAATGTCTTGCTACAAAAAGTAATGAAATACCCAACAATGGAATTCTTTGACTCTAATCTTATTTGCATTTACTTGTGGGTGGTCTGCCCAAAGGAGAGTGGATTTCTTGAAACAGAGATGTGGAAATCCAGGCTTTGGTAAGGCCCATTGGTATTCAAATGGAGCTACTGGAATGTGCCTTAAATCCAAATCACTGTAGCTCTCATTGATTGGCC
Organism: Vombatus ursinus; assembly: GCF_900497805.2. Classification (NCBI taxonomy): domain Eukaryota; kingdom Metazoa; phylum Chordata; class Mammalia; order Diprotodontia; family Vombatidae; genus Vombatus; species Vombatus ursinus. The sequence goes on from NW_020954867.1 coordinate 1,245,701, forward strand.
AATAATAAGACCTGGTCATTGTTTGAGTTTTGATAGCTCTGAGTGAGTTAAAATAGCAATTGTTTCTCTTCTGGCCAAAAACGCTAAGAGTCTTCCCCTCCCTCAGGATCCTTTTTTTTTTTTTTTTTGAGGTGAGGGTAGGTAAAAGAGGCTGTCTTTTGCCTCATTTCTTACCTAACCTTAATCACTAAATGGGTTGTTGCCTCAGACAAACTGAGACTTGAGAAAGACCTTACCTTAAGGTCCAGGACCATCTCCAACTGTTTTGATCTATGTCTTGCCACTGGACCCAGATGACTTTGGAGGAGAGAGTGAGGCTAGTGACTTTGCATAGCCCTGACTCACTTAAATTCAATTCTCTTTCAAGTCAAGACATCACCTTCCTGATGTCATTGGTCCTCTTCAAGAAGAAAGGAAAGACAACAACAAGTAGCTATATAACCTTTCCTTGGAGATTTAGGAGAGGAAGGTATATGTCTATGTACAGTGTTCAGGAGTAGGGAACCTGAAGCCTCGAGGCCACATGTGGCCTTCTAGGTTCTTGGGTGCAGACTTTGGACTATGTCCAAATTTTAAGGGAAATTGTTCTGTGAAGTTTTGGATTCAGTCAAAGGGTTGAGGACCTAGAGGGCCACATGTGACCTCAAGGCCACAGGTTTCCCATCTCTGGTTTAAATGAAATGATGTCTGAGGTACCTTGCCTTCCAAATCTGAGGTACCTTGAGCAGAAGATTCATTTCAAAATTTACTTCCTGAGAAAAAGAGAGAAATTGTAGTAGTAGATAGGGTCAGAGACCTTAGATAGGGTCAGAGACCTCAGCATGCTTAAATGCAGAAAAGAAAGGATAGTGAAGACAGATTAAAGATTTCAGAGAGTGGATGGATTGGCACGGCAACAAGGTTCCTCTTGATGTGTATTTAATATTTTAAGTTGGATCCTCTTAAAGACATCCTCTTTGTTCAACATAGTTTCATTCATTTTATAGAACCGTGTACATATATTGCATCATATAAACAGCATATAATAAAATATATTTAGCCAGCTAACTTCTATTTTAACAGAGGTATTCTTAATTCACAATAAGCTACAGTTTCTTCCTAAATCACTGAGTGGTGTGTGATTGTGAGTTTCAGAAGAAGCAAAGGCAAAGCAGCTCTAGTTAGAATAAGTGCTGTGAAGGAATCTGGAATGAACACATTGCATTAAAATATGTTTAACTTAATCCACTGCTATCTTTATTTTGCTAAGTTACTTGATTCAATATTATAGCATTCATGAAAGAAAAGATCCTTTTTGAATTTTTTCCTTGTTTTTTTTCTTCCTCTATTGCTAGTGATTGAGCATAACTATGAAACTTTAAGAGATGAGTCAATTCAGTTCTTTTTGCTATCATCTAACTTGATTAAATGATAAGAGGAGATTATTTGTTTGAAGGAGGCATCTATTATAGTCAGTTATTGCTTGTCTATTCTGTGAATCATCACTGAAGATATTGAATGTTTTTTCTCCCACATTCAGCATCAACTTCACAGAAGAATCCCCACTCTATTAGTCTACACTCAGCAATTCAAGGGAGACAAACTGTCTGTTTAAAGGTATCTGAAATAGAAATAAAGAACCTATTTAAACATATGTGCAAATATTATTTGGTCTGTTTCATTAGTTTGTAAGATGTTCAGAATGTCCATCCCTGTGAAGAAAAGTAAGGAGACAAGTTGAAACAAACAGGTCCCACTTTTCATTAGGAAAAGAGGCTAAAAAGCCTCTCAATCAGTGAGCATTTAATAAGAGTCAGCAAGATACTAGCATTGTACTAGACACTAGGGAAACAAAGGCAAAAATGATACATCCTAGTTCTCGAAGAATTTGCATTCTATCTTGGGAAACAACATGCACATCTTTACAATATAAATATGAGGTAATATTGGAGGAAAGGTCTTAGGAGCTAAGGAAGACCTCCTACAGAAAGTGACAATTGAGTCGAGCTTAAATAAAGGAGAAAAGGGAAGGCATCCCAGGCATGGGGAACAGTCTAGGCAAAGTCATGGAGAGCGGAGTTGAAGTGTTGTATATGAATAAAAGCAAGGAGGCCAATTTGGCTTGACTACACAGTGCATGAAAGTGGAAAATGTATGAAAACTGAAAACGAAGGTTGGCATTAGGTTATAAAGGGCTTTTAATGCCTAGGGGATAAGTTTATATTTAACCCTACAGGTAAGAGGGAGCTGGAAATACTCAAGTTTACTGGAAAGAGGAGGGAAATCATCAGATCTGTGCATTAGGGATAAATCTTTGGAAGTTTTGGAAAGGAAAAGTCAGAGATGAGAGAGAATTGAGGCAGGGAGTTGCAATGCTTGAAGTGAAAGGAGATGAGTACATGAACAAAAATGGTTTTATAAATAGAGAGAAGGGAAAGTCTGGTTTGAGGGTTAAAAAAATAACAAGATTCATTGATGAGATATTTGGGGTGAAGATGAATGAGGAACCAAGAAAATTATGAATCTGGGTGGAATGATGTTAGTAGAATAGAGGAATGAAGTGGACTTTCTAGATCGGTAGGAAGATTAGGCACATGTAAAGCTTAGGGTACCAGAGGGAAAGAAATCAGGGTATTTTTTTTAAAGCTTTAAAGACTCAATGAAAAATAGCTAAATAAGCAATTAACATTTGCTACTTTAAGGATAATTCCTTTAGCATGCATAAGCTATAACTGGCTAGGTCACTTAGGCATAAACTGTCCATAAGGTGGGCTAATGCAAGCTGACAAAAGGGATAAATTCAATATAGTTAATAAAGTTAGTTAGAGATAAGAGGTTAAAGAGGAGTAATGTTTACGATGAAATATTTATTTTCTTTTCTAACTTCATGTGACCACTTCAGTGGATTCATTATTCATGCTAATTAGGATATAGCTTTAATTAGTAAGTCATTTTAATCCTTTGGGTCTTACTTTCCTAATCAGTAAAATGAAGGGTCTCAACTAAATAATTTTAAATATCACTTTTAACTCTAAATGCAATAAAATCTAACTATAGGTTTCTTTAATAACCTATACTATTCAATTAAATAAGAAATAATGCTTTTATATGTTTAATCTTAGGCAAGTCACTTGACACTCTAGGTCTCAGTTTCTTCCTTTGTAAAATGAAGGAAGTTGAACTATAAGATTTCTAAGGTCTCATTTACCTTTGATCCTATGATACCACATATAATGTATCAGTGCCTAAATGACGTAATTTTTTGTGTCTTCAGTTCCACATGCTTGAAGAAAACCTAACAGACAAAACTTCTCCCCCAAAAGTACTACCACATCATCCATTATCAGCTATGATTGTTTTACACATACTTGTACCACTACCCTTGAAAATTTAACGATTGATTTTTTTTTAATTTTGTCTTGGCTTCTCTAGCCTTTAGCACAATGCCTTGCACATAGAAGAGGCTTAATAAATGTTCATTAAATTTGACGTAATATTATAAAATATTCAATATTTTATGTGGAAAAACAGAAAAGAAGATCAAGTGTAATAAAGAACATTGATAGGCAAGGGTTTCATCAAAGCAACTGAAATAACTATTCAGATGCAGGAAACAAAAGAAAGAGAAATTATATGTAAATTGAGAAAGTCAGACTGGATGATTTCCTTTTCCATTCTAACAGACTGACTCTACAATCTACTTGCTTGATCCCAGAATACTAGAGCTAGGGAGATTATATTAGAGTCCAAAACCAAATTAATTTGTTGTTGTTAAGTCATTTTTTAGTCATGTCTGACTCTCCAGGAACCCGTGTGGTGTTTTCTTGGCAGAGACAAATCAGTGGTTTGTCATTTCCTTCTCTAGCTCATTTTACCAATGAGGAACTGAGGCAAACAGGGTTAAGTGACTTCACCAGGGTCACACAGCTAGTAAGTGTCGGAGGTCAGATTTTAATTCATGAACAGGAGTCTTCCTGATTCTAGGCCCAGCACTCTATCCACTGCACCACCTTGCTGCCCACTAATGCCCAAATATTAAAAAAGTGAGAAAAATTCTCTCACTGGTTTTGAAGTATTTAGACAAATTAAGTTAAACCAGGATCATTGAATGGCTACTCAAATTATACTGAAACCAGGCAAGGAACCTCTGAGATCATGATTGCTTTTTGAAAATGCTGCTGCTGATGAAGACATCACCTGTATTTGCCATTATAGCTAGATTGCCTGATGTCTGATGGGTAGTGAAGACCTCCCTTTATATTTTGGTTATAGCCACTGGTTGCAAAGTCTTATGTGATTTTTTAAAATTTCATTCTGTCTTTTATTACACTGAATCTACTCTAATTGTAAATTTAGAAAATATTATTAAACTCCGCTAACCTAAATTAACCATCATCTGAATATAAATGGTATATTTTTCATGGCTGAAATCTAGAAAGTAATAATATTTACATAGTGCTTTCCAAGTACTTACCGCAAACATTTTATGATATTGCTCATTTAGATGATTTTTATATAATGACTCTCAATAAAATTCCTATTTACAAGGCCATATTGATTTGGGAAAGATAATTTAAGATTAAAATTTGACCTACTTGATTCAATGACATTATATTGCTCTTTTTGACAATTTTTAAAGGCTTTTCTAACAGAAGAAAATCTAACTGATACAAAACATTTCTGGAATTTTCATAAACTCTAGGATATCCTCACATTCATGTCAAGTTTTACCTTCAAATCTTTCAGATCACTGGTAATCATTCTAGTGAGAAGGGAATGGGACACCACCTGATATCTGCATTCAGCATATTATGAGTCATCCAATGTATAACCCACTGTCTTTTAATATGCTGGGTTATTCTTTCTTTCTTCTTTTGGTTGCTCCTCCCCTTTCCACCTACCAAATAACCATGCTCAATTGAACAAATTAAATTCAATGGACAGTTGTTAAATGCCTACTATGTGCAAAACATTCTAGTATGTCAGTCAATGAACATTTATTTAAGAGCCTGTTATGTTCAAGAAGCTGTTCTAAGTGCTGAGGATGCAAAGAAATGTAAAAGACAGTCCCTAATCTCAGGAATTCATAGTCTAGTAGAAGAGACAACATGCAAATAATTTTTTAGACAAGCTACATTTTGGATAAATTAGAAATACCTAACAGAGGGAAGTCACTAGAATTAAAGAGGGTACTATATTCACGATAGAAAGGCAAGGAACTATATTTTTCGTAACCTCAAGGTGTTTACAATCTACCAATGAGGGGATCAACCATTACACAGATGAGTAAATACAAATTATACACAGTTATTTCAAGAGAGAGGGAATGATAACATAAGGAAGATAAGGAAAAAGCCTGGCATAGGAAGGCCCATTTGAGAAAGGCTTTGAAAGAAGTTCTGCATTTTAAGAAAAGGGAACGTATTAAAACTATTGGGCCCATCTATGAAAAGGCACAGAAATAGGAGAGAGGACACGTGTTACAACAGGCCACTTTAGCTAGAAAAGAAAGTGCACAAAAATAAAATAAAACTGCAAATATAGGTAGAAGACAGATTGTGAATAATTTTAAATATCCCATTGAATACTTAATATTTTATCATAGAGGCAATAAGGAACCAATGAAAAATTTTGAGTAGACCAGTTCTATGTTTGACTAATATTAACTTGGCAGATAGGCAAAGAATGGATTGGAGAGTTTATAAGTATTGTCAGATGAGGGATTATCCAATAAGGATCAGAAGAAGAGATGAGTAATGCTGCTTGGTGAGGATTAACCTCTTGAAACTCATCCAAATAGATGCCTGCTATCTATTTCTGGTGATTGTCATGGGTAAAAATTATTCTGGAAGGAGAAACTTAGAAAGTAAAATCAAAGTTTACAAAGACAGAAAAAAAAAGCTAGTGATTTTAGAGGTACAACAACTATTTTCATCACTGATAACAACTGAATGGATAAACAAATAAAAGAATGAATAGATAAGTAAACACATAAATTATTGGATAAATGAATGAATGAGTGATAAAGAATTATAATCAAGAGTAAATTACCCTACCCCTTGAAACATTTTTCCCCCTCCCTCATCCCCTTAACACAGATTCTACCAACCATTGGCTGATTTTGTCCATTATGGTGAAATCACCCATCTATGTAGACAGGTCAGTCAAACACATTTGTTATACACTTACTATGGGCTAGACACCATGCTAAGTGTTGGGAAAGGGTAAAATGGATCCTCAAGGAACACACATTCTAATAAGAGAGACAACATGTAAATGAGTCATATACATAAAGTAAATGGAAGGTAATTACCATGACATGGCTTTATACTGTGTCTATTACTATTATTTTGTGTATAGAACACAAAGTTATAAAAACCACTAGAAATTTAACAGAAGCATTAACAATAACACCTTAAATAAAGTTGATTAACTCTATCCACTACAGTTCTATAGCACAGTGAATAGAATACCAGGCATGAAGTCAGGAAGACTCATCATCTTCCTGAGTTCAAATCTGACCTCAGATACTTACAAGCTGTGTGACCCCAAGCAAGTCACTTAACCCTGTTTGTCTCAGTTATTCATCTGTAAAATGAACAGGGGAAGGAAATGACAAACCACTCCAGTATCTTTGCCAAGAAAATCCCACAATAGGTCACAAAGAGTCAGGCATGACTGAAGCAGCTGGACAACAAGAACAGTTAGCTAAAACTACTATGCTTTTGTGGAAAGGTTGTGACAACTCACACTACCAGAAAAGTTCACAGAACATATTAGACCTACATAAAATATTTCTATAGAATTGACTAAAGTACAAATAGGTATAAGTGACTTACCCAAAATTATACACCTACTAAATAGCAGAGATGATCATAAATCAAACCCAGGTTTTCTGCTTCCAAGCCCAGAATTCTATCCATGACAACAAGTCACTTCAACAGATCAACTTTTAATTGCACTGAAGCTATTTATCAGAAACTATTATAAATTGTCTGTAAAGTCAAAAAGAATTTTCTGTAGAAGAGTTGGAATGGCTCTTGAATATCATAAAATATCTAAGAGTTCTGATGTCACAACAATTGGTCTGGATACTATCTAGATAGATTGTCAGTTTTAAAGTATATCATGCATGCTAATAGTCTGCTAGTGTTTTGTCATTGTGTGGGAGCTTTGGAAATATCCTTGGAAATATCTCAGCAAATAGCTGGCTGGGAAGACAGAAGCACCAAGGCAACACACACACACACACACACACACACACAAACACACAAACTATGTTCATCTATTCCTATATTCATCTATTCCTGACCCACTCTCAATAATGAAATAAGTCCTTTATTGCGGAAGCTAGCATTGAATTGAGGTATTTGCCGTATGTTCACAAAGAAAGCCAAAAGGAGTTAGAATTAAGGTAGAAGGACACCAATTAGTATCCAAATGAGGTCGTACCTAGGACTGTTCACATCTCTCTGTTTTTATTCCAAAGCAAAATAAAACAATTGTATCTTATGTAGAAAATTAATTGCCATTGTAGCTCTCTCTTCTGGAAATTTTAAAATGTTTTAGAAATTCATGAAATATAATACCCATCTTTTAACTAGCTGAAAAAATTGACAAATTGACATGTTCCCTTAACTTTTCCAAAATATTCAATTGATTTCAGTGCCAGGTTTAACAAAAACAGGCACCTTAAACGGGCACGTAATCCAGAGATAAGATCTCCTTTAAGGTATGATACTATTTGGTCATGGTTTTATACTGACTACTTAGATTTAAGAAAAACATTAGGCAAAGCCTGTCTCATTAAATATATTTTGGGCAAGGTAGAAAGATGTAGGTTAAATGATAGTGCAATTACATGGATTTATAGATAGTTTGAATGACCTGACCCAAAGAAAGTTGAAGAATGAATTGATATTGACTTGGAGGGATGTCCCTAGAATAGTAGCCAAGGTTTCTGTCCTCAACTCTACTTCATTCAAATGTTTTCTGAATGACTTGGATGAATATATAGATGTCACATGTCCTGAATTTACAAACTTTACAAAGCTGAGAGTGATAGGTAGCATGCTTGACTATAGAATTGGGATTTTTAAAAAAAAAATAAATATTTGACCAAATAAAAAAAACAAGAAGTACAATATTAAAAAATGTAAAATCAAGGAAATATATGATCAAAATGATGGAATAGTCATGTAGTGAAAGAAATGTATAACTTATGAATAGTCTGTGAGCTGCGTTGTTACAGTTAAATTGTCAAGTTAGCATAGCTTCTAACCTTTAGATGGACACCCATGTCCAACAAAGCAAATTTATGGGAGAACATATGTGCAAGTTACACAGAATGAGCATGTATGAATCCATACTGTTGGAGGAATACCAACTTCAATGAGCTCATAGATCCATTTGAATGTTTGAGTAAGTGTAAAGATCAATTCTATAATTGTAAGATTAGGAAATGGCTAGATAAAGGAAAGGAAAAAAAAAACATTAAGTGTCAATTATGTGCTGGGCACTTTACAAATATTATTTCATTATATCCTCACAACAATCCTAGAAGATAAGTGCTATTATTAACCTAATTTTATAGTTGAGGAAATTGAGGTAGATAGAGGGTAAGTAACTTGCCCAGGGTCACTAAATATCTAAGGCTAGTTTTGAACTCAGATTTTCCTGACCACAGGCCCAGTGCTCTATCCACTGTGCCACCTACCTGCTAGAAGAGAAATAGCACATTCCCATATTAGTTATTTGTGGGTCTTACAGGGCCTGTAGCATTTTAACTTTTATAGGTGGCACAATTTAATTTAATCTGTAGCTTTAACCAATCCATCGGATTCTGAGATACATTAATTTTCTCATCTGTAAAATTAAGGGTTTTTACTAGGTGATCTTTAGGTATTATTTTAGGTCCTGTCTAAATCTGAAATTATGAGCCTATGATCCCATTCTGTGCATAGACAGGGCAAATACAACATCTCTAGGCCAGTAGCTCAAAAACTCAGCATCAAGCCTGCTTTACTCCTGTTCTTGCTCTGAACTTGTACTATAATCTAGTAACTGGGTCCTTGTCATGTTAGAGGTCATATGGTGAGGTAGAGAGAGTGATAGATTTGGAGTCAACAAGGCTTGAAACTCAAATCCCATATCTGACATTGAATAGCTGCGTGATCCTGGGTAAAACACCTAACCTCTCTGAACTTCATTTTCCTCCTATGTAAAATGAAGAGTTTGGACACTAAGATCCATTCTCTCATTAAGTCTATGGCCCTATAATTCTATAAGGTATCTGTTTGCTAATCTATGTCAAACTGTGACAAAATTCCACCTGTAGCTTAATTGGAATGACTGAGCCCCCTGCCCAATAACTCAATTATTTTGAAAATGGAGTTTCTTTTGAATTTTGCCCATCTCAATACCTCCAGATTGTAAATTCCAACTGATCACTGTTCTGTACATCACCTTATCATCTGATGTTTAAAGTACATCCAATCATCACCTTCTCTGTCCTTAATGGAATAATTTGTCTAGTTCCCACTCCTAACCATCCATAGTCTGTCCTGCCCCCCTGCCATGTGTCAAGCACTAGTTATAAGAAAGTCAACCTCACTATTCAAATCCTTGCAAAAAAATAAAAAGCTAAAGTTAACTTGGGAGAGGGGAGGGAGCTGACAAAACATCGTGGTCTACAAAGTAGGGTCAGGGCTGGGAGTGATAGAGAAAGGGAGCTAGGGAGTGAGCACTTTCAAAGACGGTACCACCACCTGTCATAGCGGGTGCTGGACGGCTTACAATTGAGAAGCTGGCACGGGAGCCCGGAACAAGGGTTGTTGGCTGTTTTGAAATTGTAGTGTGTGAGTACTTAGGCCTCTGAATTTGGGGTGGGTGGGGGAAGGAGAGAAAAGTCCTAAACCAAACAGAAGTAAAAGAGCCCTCTGTTACTTAGTACCCTCTTTTTCTCTTTTGAAAATAACTTCAAAGAGAACAAATCTCTATAAAGTATTAACTATTTAAAATTTCCTGTACAGAGGGGAATGTTAATTTTACTCACTGAGGAGAATATTTTAAACATGTTTAATATAATATGCAAATACTACAGCAGATTAGATTAAGTATCCTTTTCCAAACTGGACTTTCTTTGAACTTAATGTTTTAGGAAGTCAAATACAGGTCTAGGTATTTTATTAACATAGTATGTTATTCTAAAGTAAACTGTCTTACTAGTCTCATAGTGGAGGGGGTACTCACTTCAGATGAGGAGCAGGAGGAAAAGGAAGAGAAGGAAAATGCAAATGGATAAAGTGCTGAAAGTATAAAGGAAACTTCCAAACATCCAGTCATTGATTTCAGCCTAGCTGCATGTAAGCAGATGGCTCTGAAGTGCATCTACATTTTATAGGGTAGAAAAAAGATGCCCATAGAGGGCTTTCCCAAAGATCTGCTCCATTGCCCACATCATGAAAATCTGTCAGGCTTTCTCTGAAGACAGTACCTGACCTTCATGACAAAGGCTTGAAAGGCATAATCAGCATAATCAATGGTCTGTGTTAGTATCATCAATCATTCTAAAGAATCCAAATATTTTTGGTGTTGTTGCTCTCTAAAATTGTTGTTGTTGTTGTTTTTGTTGTTGTTGAGTCATTCCAGTCATGTTTGACTCTCTGTGACCCCATTTTGGGGTTTTCTTGGCAAAGATACTGGAGTGGTTTGCCATTCCTTCTCCAACTCATTTTACAGATGAGTAAACAAGATGAAGTTACTTGCTCAGGGTCACACAGCTAGTAAGTGTCTGAGGCCAGATTTGTATTGGTCCTCCTAACTCCAGGGCCTCTATCTGTTGGACCACCTAGCTCTATGTGTTTATATTATATAACTATCTATGTATGTCACTTCCCCCAATAAGAATGTGAGCTTTTAGAAGTCAGAGACTGGTTTTTTTTTTTTTTGCATCTCTAGTCTTTAGCTTAGTACTGGCACACAGTAAACACAAAAATTTTTTGTTGTTGATTTGATTTAATTTAATAAAAGTCTTTGCATTATGGAGGCAGCAGGGTATAATAGGCAGAGTTTGAAATGTAGAATCAACAAAACATTTGTACCAATCGTAACTCTAACATTTGCCAGTTATATGACCAAGTTAAATCACCTAACCTCTCTAAATGCCAGTTTCCTTATCTTTAACATATGGATATGAATTCCCACTTCAAAGAGTTGCTGTGAGGAACAAATTAAATTCTCTAAAAAATACTTTGGATACCTTAAAGTCATTATTATCTTGAAGAAATTTATTGGCTATAATCTATAGTTATACTGAAGCCAGCTGCTAAGGGAAACCAGTTAAGGAGGTTATTAATTAGCTAATTGTGTGTAACTAATTAACTGTATGTAAATTAACTTAAATAGACACTAAGCTTGAGAAGGTTAAGGATCCATTCCCCTATACATAGTAAAATAATGAAAAGTCATCTTTTATTGGTTGGAGATAGGGGTGACATGATAGGCTGTATCTGGCATGGCCTAGGTTATGCATAGAAATTGTCTTTATCTTGTCACTTTTAACTGGCACAAAATAATGGAATGGAAGAGCCAAAAAGGGCAGAAGTCTTATGATTCCATAGCTCTGGGGAAGATTTCTTAATGGAATCTGGAGTGTGAATAGGGAGATAGCCAGAATAAGATAAGAGGAGGCACCCCTCAATTTCAAGCAGTTGACTAACATAAGTTCTTGCCCCAGCTTAACGATGACAGCCACCTTCCTTTGCTGAGCACAGTGTTAGAATAGCAGGCACCTAAAAGTGTTAGAATAACAATGACTGGCCAAAGCCTTAAAGACAGCTGCTTTCAGTATTTTTGCCAGAATGATAAGACAAAATCAAGGCATGGCTCATGTCATTGATCTTAAAATTGGACCATTTGGATTAGGGATAACCAGAGTGAACAGAGGTGGATATGCAGATCAGTGGAGCAGAACAGAATCTCAGACCCAAGGCAATTCTTCTATCCAAGGTGGTATTGATGTTCCACACTTTTTTTGTGTTTATGTATGAGTTCAAAGGATCATAAAATTATAACTACAGGGGACCTCAGGGATTATCTGGTCCAATCCCCCTTATGTTACAGATAAAGAAATTGCTTCCAAGAAAGTCGAAGTGAATTGCCCAAGGTCACAATGTCATGCAGTTGTTTTAACTTCCTGGTATTTCTCCTTTCACTTAATTTAATAATCAAGAGGTTAGTCCCTTGAGACTATAGGGCATCAAGTATTTTAGATTGGGAACTTGTGTTGTTTTGTCTATCAGTGGATTGTGGATATAAGTAGTTAGCACCCAGCCTTCTTATGGCACAAAGGGAGAAGTGGGGTAGGAAGGAAAACCAACGTATGAGACAATTTGGACACAGGCTTTTCTAACTAGCACACAGCAGAGAAGCAACATCCTAAAGTTTGTTTTCTTGTGAGCTTACATAGCAGTAGTGATTCCAGAAGACAGCCCCCAGAACAATATAAGTTCCTATATTTTCCTCAGTGTCCTCCACAATACAACTGAATATGGGACTTGATGGAAGAACAAAGTAGGAGATCATAGATTTGCTGAAAGAACCGTTCCTGAATAGATAAATGGTGAGAGGATATGAACACACAATTATCAAAAGAATTGCAAATTATTAACAAACATTTTAAAAGTTGCTCTGAAATTTCACACATACCTAGCAAATTGGTGAAAATAATGAGACAGAAATAGTCAATATCTTAGGTGCTTTGGAATGATAGACATATCAATTCCCTGTTGGTTAAGTTATTAATTGAGAGACTAATTCTGAAAAGCAATGTGTAATTATACTAAAAAGGTATAAATATACTAAAAATGTGTGACTATAATGTGAATATCCTTTGACTCAGAGATATCAGTGCAACATATATACCCCAAGAAGATGAAAGATAGAAAAGTTCTAGATATGCCAAAAATATTAAGAGCAAGATTGTTTTTGTAGTAGCAAAAACAAATAACAACAACAAAACCTGAAAACAAAGTAGATGCCCATAGGAATGCCCATTAAGGAATGGTCAGAACAATTATAGTACATGAATACAAAAAAATATTCCCACACAAGCAACAACATAAATATGAAGCATGAAGTGAAATAAGAAAAAGGAAAGCAATACATATAATGACTACAGAAATGTAAATGGAAAGAATAATAAAATGAAATTGAATGTAGTATAGTTACAATGACTAAGCTTGGCCCTGGAGTAGAGTTGGAAAAAATGCACTTCCCTCCTTTCATTAGAAAAGCAAGTGTGAAATATCACATATGTTGTCAGATTTGGTCATTATGTTAGCAGATTTAGCTGAATTGTTTTTTTTCTCTCTTTTCCTTTAAAAAATATTTATTACAAAAGAAGACTCACTGGCTGATGAAAAAGGGATATAAAGAAAATAAATAAGATTTTAAAACAAAAGATATCAATAAATTTTTAAAAATAAACAGCCTTAGTGACCAGTTGATTCTCCTTATGCTCTTTCTCCTCCTTTATAGTATAAAGTGATGACAACCCCTATATTTATTAATGGTGCTGCAATAAAGGGGCTGGAATCTATGTGCAGTCACTAAATTAGTGACAAAGTCAGGAAAAAGGTAGACACATGAAAAAGCACACTGGAAAAATCAGGAGGAATAAAATTAGGAAGATGCCTCTGTAAGATCTCTTACATTCAACAGCAGGCATACCTGGGAGATATTGTGAGTTATTGGGGGACATCAGACCACTGCAATAAAAAAAAGTCACATAAATTATGTTGTTTTCCCAGTACATATAAAAGTTATGTTTATATCATATTGTAGTCTATTAAGTGTGACACAGCATTATATAAAAAACAACATATATATATCTTTATTAAAAAATAATTTATTGCTAAAAAATGTTAACCATCATCTAAGCCCTTAGTGAATTGTCATCTTTTTGCTGATAGAGGATTTTGCCTCAATGTCAATGATTGCTGACTGATGAGGGTAGTGGTTGCTGAAGGTTGGGGTGGCTGTGGCAATTTCTTAAAAACAAGACAATAGTGAAGGTTGCCCACCTCAATAGACTCTTCACTTGAATACTTAGAGGCCATTGTAGGCTTATTAATTGGCCTAATTTCAATATTTTCTATCTCAGGGAATAGGGAGGGCAAATAAGAGGGAGAAAGATGGGGGAATGGATGTACAGAGGAACAGTCAGAACACCCACAACATCTATTGATTAAGTTCATCATCTTATACAGACATAGTTTGTGGTGCCCTAAAACAATTGCGATAATAACAACAAAGATCACTGATGACATATCACCATAACAGAGGTGATAATAATGAAAAACTTCAAATATTGCAGTAATTACCCAAATGTGACACAGAGTCATGATGTGAGCCAACACTGTTGGAAAAATGGAACCAATAGACTTACTTGATACAGAGTTGCCACAAACTTTCAATTTGTGGGGGAAAAAAGTAACATCTACAAAGCTCAATAAAATAAGATATGCATATACTTCTCTCCATTGCAATAGTCTCCTAATTAGAACCCACTCACCTACCCCTATACATACATATATATACAAATATGCATATATGTATGTATTTATACACACTTTTATACCTATACCCACATATATAATACACATACATATATATATATACTCATATATATGTACACATTGTTTTCCACATTAGAGTTTAAGCTTCTTGTGGTCATGAACTCTTTCACTTTTGTCTACGTATTCCTAGCACTTAGCAAACACTGAGCATACCTTGTTGTTGTTTAGTTATTACAGTTGATTTTTAACTCTTCTTGACCCCATTTGAGGTTTTCTCACCAAAGATACTGGAGTGGTTTGCCATTTCCTTCTCCAACTCATTTTACAAATAAGGAAACTGAGGCAAACAGGGTTAAGTAACTTGCCAGGGTCACACAGCAAGTAAGTATCTGAGGTCACATTTGAACTCAGGTCTTCTTGACTGCAGGCCTGGTGCTCTATCCACTGCATCACCAGGTGCCCAACCTAGCACATTCTAGGCACCCAATAAATACTTCTTGATTGATCAAGAAGAAGAAAAAATTAGAAGAAAGGGTGGAAGTCTGTTGGTCTAAAATTAAATTCAACAAACATTTTCAAGCTCTGGTGTACAAAGCATCATGCTAAGTTCTGGAGAAAAGAAGAAAAATGAAACAATACTTATCCACCCAACCCTTACATTTTATCAAAGTAATACATTATATTGGATAGAAAGATACATGATGACGATGCAGATAGACAGACAGATAGATAGATAGATAGATAGATAGATTAAGAGATTCTGGGGAGGAAAAGCACCAAGAAGTGTGAGGGTTAGGAAGGCTTTGTGGATTATAGGAGTGGGTAACCTGTGGCCTCGAGGCCGCATGTGGCCCTCTAGGTCCTCAAGTGCAGCCCCTTGACTGAATTCAGTTTGGATTCAGTCAAAGTGCCACACAGATTGGACTTCGAGGCCACAGGTTCCCCCTTCTGGTAGGAGGTATCAGCTATACTGAGCTTTGAAGTGGAGGTATGGCGAAAAATCATTCCAAGAATGGGGGTCAGCTTGTGCAAAGTCATAGAAATGGAAAATGGAACATCAAGTTCATAGAACAGTTAGTGGTTCAGTTTGGATAGAATTTATTGTATGCTAATGTGAGCTGTATGAAACACACCTGAAAAGGCATATGAAAGATTGACTGTGGTAAACTTTAAATGCCTGCCTAGAAGTTTGTATTTTATGCTAGGGTAAATCAGGAGCCACTGCAAATTTTTGAGAATATATAGTTTTTTTTTTTTTGAGAATTTTTGAGTGATATGGTTAAATTGTATTTTAGGAATATAAACTTGGCTGCCATGTGGAGAACTGAATCAAGTGGGAAGAGATCAGAGTAGGAAGATCAAGGAGAACAATAGTTCAATGATGAAAGCCTGAACCAGGAAAATAAACTGAGAACTGAAAGGAGATGGATATGAGAAATGATATGAAGGTACAATGAAAAAGATTCAACAACTGTTTGGACATGGAAAGTGAGGGAGAGAGAAGCCATGAAGTCATAAACCTATGTGACTGGAAGGTTGAGAGTGGTCTCAAGAAAAAGAGAAATTTTAAGGAAAAACTGGTTATATTGAATTAAATTGAATTGCTTTAAATTCACCCACCCACCCCACTTTCTTCATCATATTCCTTCACCAGGCAATAGCTTACCTGTCTTCAGATAATCAGAATGACTTAATTATCATCCAACTGAGTCATGAGGCATTTAATTGAGGAAATTAAATCTCTAAATATTAGTATAAAATATATGGATTGTACTCCAACACTATATCACGAAGAACAAACTGATGGTAAAAACAAATATATATGGTCCAAGATTTTTTGTGCTTTGTCAATGTGAAAGAAAATAAGGAAGAGTCTTAAGCAAATATATTTCTATCTATTCTCTATAAAGCTGGATTAAATATAAATGACTGATTAGATGGCATTTGTGTGATAATGGAGGAAATATGAAAGGCAAGCAAAGAAGTGTTAGGTCATGGATTTCAAGCCTGAACAATCAAACATTTTTACTTGGGCTCCTTATAATTTTAAGCTTTCATTTATGCAAATCTGCTAACTCATTTTTACAATATTAAAAGAAAAGGTTGGCACAATTAACAGGCTGTATTTGCTATTCTCTGTATCTACTAGTATCTACTAGAAGGTAAAAAGTCTTGAAATATTTTATTAAAATCACTTTCAAACCACTTTCAGACAATTGTTGGCAAGGAGGAGTTGATGAAATAAAAGTCATGTCACTCCCCAAATACATGAAATATATGAGGTTGTAGAAAATCTGACAGAAGTAAGTGATAATTTGATTACAGCTCAGAAATGTGGTTTTCACATTAATAAATTCAGGTGGGGTAGAAGGTGTCTAATTGTAAATAAAATGTTACTCATTGTCATAGCCTTGCTTAGATCATATTATGTTGAAGCTGTGGTTGGAACCATTTTTTCTTAGAAGAAAGGGAAAAAAATGAGTGCTCCCTAAATTACATATACATGGTTCCAAAGGAATCATGCTAGTCCATAACACAAGGGTATTAGCTGCTATCCCCAAGACATTAGATATGTTTTGGATATCTCAAAAAAAAAAATCACATCAGAAGCAGGTTGAGAAAGGAGGGGGAAGTTTGTGATTAGATTCTTCAGCTCAGTGGGAACTAAATTTTATGTTTGACTGGAAGGCTCAGATTTGAGGGTAATTGGCCAGAGAGACTTCATACCATGTCACAACTCAAAGTGATCAGGGGAGGTCAAGATAAGCTGTATATTAAAAACTGAGTCTGAGAGGAAAGAAATGCACATATATCTTTAAAGAAGGAGCACAGAATAGTGGATATAGTGACAGTCACAAATTCAAGAAGACCTAACTTCAAAGTCTACCTCTGACATTTACTAGCTATGTGGTCCTGGGCAAGTGTCACTCAACCTCTCTAAGCCTTATTTTCTTCATCTATTAAAAAAAAAAAAAGGTGTTGGGCTAGATGGACTCTCTTAGCCCTAAGTTTATGGTTGTATAAGCCCTAAATCTTATCATCCCAGAGGCAGTTGGGTAGTGCTGGGCCCAGAGTCAGCATAGGCCTAAGTTAAAATCAAACCTCAGAAACTTACTGCTGTGTGACCCTGGGCAATCCATTTAACCTCTGTTTGCCTCAGGTTCCTCAATTCTAAAATGAGAATAGTAATAGTCTCTACTTCTCAGCGTTGCTAGGAATATCAAATGAGATAATACTTGTAAAATGATTAACTCAGAGCTTGTCCAATAATGAACCCTTAATAAAAGTTTAGTTTGTCCTTCCTTCCCCGCTTTTCTTTCTCTTCCTTCCTTCCTTCCTTCCTTCCTTTCTCTTTCTTTCTTTCTTTCTTTCTTTCTTTCTTTCTTTCTTTCTTTCTTTCTTTCTTTCTTTCTTTCTTTCTTTCTTTCTTTCTTTCTTTCTTTCTTTCTTTCTTTCCTTTCCTTTCTTTTCCTTTCTTTTCCTTTCCTCTCCTTCTTCCATCCCTCCTTGCTTCGTTGCTTCCGTGTAGGCTTGTCTTCTACAAGCTTACTGAAAGCATCCTTGGTACAACTGCAGCAGGAGACAAGATGACATGGATTATATGCACCATACTCTGTTCCTATATGTTTGTAATCTCCTCTGTTATGTCTGAAAGCTTTTTATTCCACATAGCTTGGAGATTGTATTTGGTACAGTGAAATCCATTGTAAACATTGTTCTTAAATTTCTAAAGATCAATGTTCTGTCTGAGTGGTCTGTGATACGGCTCTGATTCCTGCACAGTTTATTGGCTGAGTCCTTCAGGATATTATATGGCCTCCATTTATAGTATGGAGACTTATATCATTATTATTAATTGGTAATCTTATAGGTATTTTCAAATGCTATAATTATTATTTTCATAATTATTTTTTGATATTTTTATTTGTGAATTATTTTAATTTCTAAATACAAAAATATAAGCACCCTTCTCTTGTAACAGAAGATTAAAAGAAAGAAAAAAAAATGTAACCAACACATAAAGTGTGTCAGTATATGCAACATTCCTATCTCTATAATAAAAGGAAGGAGGTACATTTTTGCAACTCTATTTTGGCCCCAGTTTGACCACTGTAATCACATTGTATTGAATTTTGTTGTTGTTTTTGTTTTTTCATTTACACTGATGCAATCATTGTGATTGTTTTCCTAGTTCATACTACTAGATCTTGAATCAGTTCATATAAGTCTTCCAATATTTCTCTGAATTCTTCATATTCATAATTTCTTACGGTGAATATGTGCTTAATATAATAAAATGCTAAAAAGAAATAGTTGAAATTATTTAAATTCCTATGGAATTTACCTACTTAAATAAAGAGTGTGTTTTTATTTTATTTAAAATGGTCTGGAAAGTAGTGGTTATAAATCTGGGTGGGTTTAAGAACAATATTACCATCTTTAATATCAAATATATATGTGTATATATATACATGTATATATGTATGTGTGTGCATTTGTGTGTATGTCTTTATGTATGTATGTACATATACACATATATACTTATACATATACAGACACATATACATATACATACATACATATACATATATACACATATACATATATATACATATACAGACATTTACATATTGCAGACTAGGCCTTTGACTATGATCACCTTCTACTTCCCCCTTCACGACACTAGATCAGAAAGGCAGCCAAAGATACTTAAAATGGGGAATAAAATTTCCTAAGTAATAGAACTGCAAAAAATAAATGTTTTCACTTGACAGTTTTGTGATCCTCATTATTACCATATAGAGGATGGGTATTTGGGAGTAGGTATATTTACTCTGAAAACCTGTATTCAAAAATATCCTAAAGTCTCATGAGTAATCAGCTTAATTGAAAATATAATGTTTCATAGAAGTGAAACTAGCTATTTTAAAAGTAAATGAAAATGTTGAAGCTTGGTTTACCATTCAAGTACAGATCTACGAGGTATAAGTCTATCTCAGCCTTTAATAGTTTTATGTATATAGGAAATAATTTACCCAGAAAGGAACCAGGAAAAAAAATCACAATTTTTTTTTCATTGTGATAGTCCTGGCCTATCCATCCATAAAGTGGAATACCTGGGAGAGTATTCATTTATTTTTTTCTACTAGAAACCTTATAAAGAAGCTGGAAGCAATCCTCAAAGATGCCTATGGCTATCCTCTCTTCTTGCTTTGTGTGGCTAAGGTCTAGCTGGAAGGAAAATTGAGGAGTGATAGTGGAGAACTGCTTAGTTTTCTTCTTGGCAGTAAGCAGGGTGAGAAAAAGGCAGGTATAGATTACTTTTAAATTATTTACTTTTACTATTAAAATCAGGGCAGGAGGAAGGGTAGAAATAACAGCCTAACCAATATTAATGTAAGTACATGAAGTGCAGGTACTTGCTTTTGCTACTTGTTGTCATAGTTAGCACTGGATCAGGATATAAGTCTAGGGACTTTGGGAGGTTTCTGATTAATCCGAGAGTACAGAACAGTGAATAAGAATGAGAACAAGCTGTATCAAGAGCAAGGATAAGGAGCCATGTGATACAGGTTTAATTGTAGACAGTAATCTAGAACTAGGCAATCGGTATAGAATGGGAACAAATTCTGATACCAAAGGTCCGATAGTGTGAAATGGAGCAGTTATAAGTTTGATTTTAGTAATGGGTCTGCATGAAGCAAGCCATGTAAGGATATATACAAAGACTGAATCTGGCCAGAAGGTAAAGAGACAGATAAGAAACAATGGAGTACAAATACTAGAGGGCAGTGAAGCAGGAACCTTGAAATCCAAACAGATAGTAATAAGCCAGGAAAACTTAGGAATGGAAGGGGTAGGCAAAAATAAGTAGAAAAGATACAAGGCACCAGGATCAAGTACAGAACTTGAGATATGTAGTATCTATTCTGTCTCAAATTCAGGATTTTTCATATTGCTTATTGTGTTGCCGGGATCCAATCCTACTGTGGCTAGCTCAGGTGGAACATGTTATTGTGAAAATTTGACAGTGACAAAGAATGTGAAAGAAGAGAAAAGGAACAGATTCTGGTAGGCTGGTGCTTACATTTTGAATGATTGCTTCAAATGTACTAATTTTAAAAGATACATCTCAAGTAATATTTTGGTAGACTATTATCCATTTTGATGGATATACATATATATATATATTATCCATTTTGACAGACTATTATCCATTTTTCATTTCATAATGTTCTCTCTCTCATTTGGTCAGAAATTCTTCCCTTCTCCATAGATCTGAAAGGTAAACTTTTTCTTGCTCTTCTAATTTGCTTATAGTATCAGTCTTTATATCTAAATCCTGTACCCATTTTGACTTTATTTTGGTATAGGGTGTAAGATGTTGGTCTATGCCCAGTTTCTGCCATATATTGTTCAAATTTTCCCAGCAGATTTTCCTAAATCTCAGAAGCTGGATTCTTTGCATTTATCAAATAGTAGATTAGTATAGTCATTGACTGTTGTGTCTAGCATCCCTAACTTATTCCACTGATCAATCACTCTATTTCTTAGCCAGTACAAAGTAGTTTGGATGATTGATGCTTTATAATATAATTTAGGATTAGGTACAGCTAGGCTACTTTCATTTGTATTTCTTTTCATTAGTTCCTTCAATATTCTGGACTTGTTGTTCTTCCAGTTGAATTTTGTTATTGTTTTTTCTAGCTCTTTAAAATATTTTTTTGGTAGTTTGATTGGTATGGCACTGAATAAGTAAAATTAATTTAGGTAGAATTGTCATTTTTATTATATTAGCTCGGCCTACCCATGAGCAACTGATATTTTCCAGTTATTTAGATCTGACTTCATTTGTGGGAAAAGTATTTTGTAATTGTGTTCATATAGTTTTGTTTTGCCAGGTAGACTCCCAAATATTTTAGAGTGCCTACAGTAATTTTAAATGGAATTTCTCTTTCTATCTCTGCTTGCTGGGCTTTGTTAGTAATATATAGAAATGCCAATGATTTGTGTGGGTTTATTTTATATCCTGCAACTTTGCTAAATCTATTATTTCAAGCAATTTTTTACTTGATTCTCTAGGATTCTCTAGATATACCATCCTATCATCTGCAAAGAGTGATAGCTTTGTTTCTTCTTCACCTATTCTAATTCCTCCAATTTCTTTTTCTTCTCTAACTGCTACAGCTAACATTTCTAGCACAACATTGAATAACAGTGGTTTCACTTCTGATCTAATGCTTCTAGTTTATCCCCATTGCATATAATGCTTGCTAATGGTTTTTCACAGATGCTATCTATTATTTTAAGGAAGACTCCATTTATTCCTATGCTCTCTAGTGTTTTTAATTGGAATGGGTGTTGTATTTTGTCAAATGTTTTTTCTGCATCTATTGAGATAATTATACGATTTCTTTCAGTTTTGTTGTTAATATGGTCTACTTTGATGATAGTTTTCCTAATATTGAACCAGCCATTCATTCCTGATATAAATCCTACCTGATCGTGATAAGTTGTTGTAATCTCTTTGCTAATATTTTATTTAAAGTTTTTGCATCTATATTCATTAGGGAAATTGGTCTGTAATTTTCTTTCTCTTTTGGATCTTCTTGGTTTAGGTATCAGCATCATATTTGTATCATAAAAAGAATTTCATGGGACTCTTTTACCTATTTTCCCAAAAGTATT
Source organism: Vombatus ursinus (assembly GCF_900497805.2). Lineage (NCBI taxonomy): Eukaryota > Metazoa > Chordata > Mammalia > Diprotodontia > Vombatidae > Vombatus > Vombatus ursinus. Next base: position 1,267,948 of record NW_020954867.1, read on the forward strand.
AAAATTAATTGTTCTTCAAATGTTTGATAGAACTCACTTGTAAATCCATCTGGCCCTGGAGATTTTTTCTTAGGGAGTTCATTGATGACTTGTTCAATCTTTTTCTGAAATGAGGTTGCTTAAGTATTTTATTTCCTCTTCTGTTAATCTGGGCAATTTATATTTTTGTAGATATTCATCCATTTCATTAAGATTGTCAAATTTATTGGTATACAGTTGAGAAAAACAGCTCCTAATTATTGTTTTGATTTCCTCTTTACTGGTGGCAAATTCACCTTTTTCATTTTTGATGCTGGTAATTTCGTTTTCTTTCCTTTTTTAATCAAATTAACCAAAAGTTTATCTATTTTTTTTTCATAAAACCAGTTCTTAGTTTTATTTATTAGGTAAATAGTTTTCTTAATTTCAATTTTGTTAATCTCTCCTTTGGTTTTCAAAATTTCTAATTTGATATTTAATTGGGGATTTTCTGTTTTTTTTCTAACTTTTTTTAGTTGCATGCCCAATTCATTGATCTCTTCTTTCTCTATTTTATTCATGTAAGTATTTAGAGACATAAAACTTCCCCTAAGGACCACTTTTGCTGTATCCCATAAGTTTTGATATGTTGTCTCATTATTGTCATTCTCTTGGATGAAGTTATTGATTGTTTCTATGATTTTTTGTTTGACCCACTCATTCTTTAGGATTAGATCATTTAGTTTCCAATTAATTTTAGTTTATCTTTCCATGGCCCTCTGTAACATGTAATTTTTATTGCATCATGATCTGAAAAGGATGTATTTAATATTTCTGCCTTTCTGCATTGGATTGTGAGGTTTTTGTGCCCAAATAATGGTCAATTTTTGTGTAGGCACCACATACCTTGGAGAAAAGGTATATTCTTTTCTGTCCCCATTCAGTTTTATCAACCATATTTAACTTTTCTAAATTTCTATTCATCTCCTAAACTTCTTTCTCATTTATTTTGTGGTCCTAATTGCTCTTAATTCTAGTGTCTTCCCTCTCTTATGTCCTACTTATACTGCATATAACTTCTTTGTACATATTTGTTTACTTGTTGTCTTCTCCACTTGATTTTGAGCTCCTTCAGAGCAGGAACTGTCTCTTGCCCTTCTTTGCATCCCCATTGCTTAGCACAGTACGTGGCAGATAGTATGTGCTTAGTGAGTACTTAGAGACTGATCTATTTGTCTGTGATTTCTTCTAGTATGAGTTCAAATTTTTTTTCATGTTTCTTTTTTTCTTTTCCTTTCTTTTACAACCATAACCCTAGCTTCTCTCTCCCTAATCAATACCACCACAAATTCTCAAAAAGGAAAAGAAAGTGTTAATAACAATTAGAGTTGCCCCAAAATGAAATGGGCTGCCTATAGTAGGAATTTTCACTTCATTTAAAGCCTTCATGAAGGAAATAAATGACCATGTACCAAGTATGTGATAAAAGAAATTCCTTTTGATTGTAGATTGGACTAGGTAAACAAGAAAATCCTTTCCAATTTTAAAATCCTGTGTTTCCTTGAATTTGACCTCTTCAGCTCTTAATAAATGCAGACTTTTTAAAGAAACTGATAAACATCTATGTTTGTTCTGAAGTAGAGATTTGAATAAAAATTTTTTCACTGTTATTAATACCTGATGGTGATAAGGGACTTGTTAAGGCTACATCTTTATCTCTATTATGATATATACCACCTTCCACGTCTCTTCCATGGTAACCATCTTTACTACTTCATATGCCCCTGCCTCCAACACTGTGAACAAATGTAAGCAGCTGGAAGGAGAAGCTATAACGTTGAATACTAGAGAAACTCAGTGAATGTACTGGAAAGACCATTAGACTTTGGTTGGAATCACAACTATGATATCTATTAGTTTTGGACTAAGGGCAAGATAATTAAATTCTCAAATTCTTTTTTTTTTTCTAATCTGCTAAATAGGACTGATGACAAACACTATACCCACCTCTCAGGGATACTGTCAGAGAACCTCAGCATACCTTTGTAGTTCAAACTTATATAACTATATAAATCTGAATTACTAGTATTACCAGGCTGACTATGTCATCTCTAAAGCCTCCTGGGCTCTAGAAGGGCCTAAGAACTTTAAGTTAGTTTCTCTTGTTCTAAGTCATCTATACCACCCACTGCCACATGATTTTAAGCCACTTGGCTGCATTTCCAATTGAAGAAACTTTTAATAAGCTAATAAACTCTCCTGAGGACCATGAGATGTTTCTGCTAGCTCCAGAAAGTAGCATGCTTTGTATGTCATTATCACAGAAGAGAAAGTTTTTTGGCCTAATAGCCCTGAAAAGATAGATCTGGTTGGAAGATTCAGTATGAAACATAGTTGAGCTCTGTTGTAATTATTTAGTAATTTAAATTTCCTAAACCAAGTCACGAATGGAACCTCTGTTATCATCAACCAAGGAGAGCCTTGTTAACTTTGGTGTAGTGTTATACACTTAAATGTCAGCTGCTGTTCCAGTTATTTGCTGAATACGTGGAGTTTAACAAAGTGGCTACCATCAGAACAGACTCCAGGTACTCGGTGGTTTGTGGAGACCGCGATCAGGTTGTTTGAAGAACATTATATAAAACTAACAGAGGTCAAGGGCTAACACTGCAAAGCAAGTACTGCGGATGTTGCAATGCATCATCTATGGATGGCTTTGTGATCCTGGGATAGAACTAATCTTCTGAGCCAACAAAGGCCTAGCAATTGAAAGGTTTTAGTCTATACGATAGTGAGGGAAAGGGAACTTGAATTACATAAGGTTTTTGATGAGAAAATTAGATTTTATAGATTTGTATTTTGAGCAGATAGTGTGAAGGCTGAGCTCATTAAAAAATAATAATTATAATTATAATTTATAGTTATGTTATATGTAGATATATGTGCAATATATGTACACATGTATTCATACACATATATGCATACATGCAAATGGCATAGTATAGTGCCAGCCTCATAATCACAAAGACCTGGGTTCAAGTCTCTCCACTGACACATGCTTCTTATATGACCCTAATATGACTTAACTTTTTCAGTGTCTCAGGCAATGAATTCTCTAAGACCGTAAGTTATCGACAAGCTTCTGGTCTATACCCATGGAAGGATTTTCTATATCAAAATGTAATTATAAATGTAATTATAGGTCCATGAGCCACTTCCCATAATTTGCCTTCTCCCAAGCCCCAATATATACCTATCATAGACATGATATTAGAGAGAGAGCTGTGGGAGTGTAGTAACATAGGGAGATAGCTAGATAGATAATGTTTATACATGCACATACACCATGAATAACCATATCGTTAAATTATCTAGATGGTAGTTAAAATATACAGAAGGAATTTGTTTCATGCTTCACTCATGATCACAGCACTTTATAAACAAATAATGCTTGTGTATGTGTGTGTGTGTGTATATATATATATACATATGTATATATACACACATATACACACATGCATATATATGGGTATAAGTGTGTATATGCATGTATTTCTTATCCACATGTGTATTATATTAATATATTATGTATATATTTCTTTCATGTATATAATATGCATAATTTGAAACTTGGGATAATATAAAACAACAACCACAACAAAAGTTAGTCCCAATGTTGATAAACTTAACCTTTTCCAGCTATACAAGGATCTAAGACATCTCCAAAGGCCTCATGATGGAAAATGCTATCCCCATCCAAAGAAAGAAATATGGAGTTTGAATGCAGATTGAAGCATACTATTTGCTATTTTTTTTTCTTCTGTTGAGTTTTGTTTCCTCTTTCTGGTGGATCCTCACATTAGTTCTAATTCTTACTTACAACATAACTAATGTGAAAATATGTTTAATAGGAATGAACACGTATAGCCTATATCAGATTATGCGTCGTCTTGAGAAGGGAGGTGGGAGAAAATTTTTAAACTCAAAAGCATATGGAAGTGATTGTTGATAAATCAAAATAAATTAATTAATAAAATTAATAAAAAGAAAAAAAAAAGTCAGTCGCCTGCCTGTATCTTCATATACTATATAGGACTTTGGAAAGGTTTTGCTTTAAATCCTGGAACAGCTACCCATTAGCTGAGAATCTCTGGGAAAGACACTCCTTTCTGTTCATTGCTATCCCCAAATGAAGGAAGTTTTACTTTTTCTCAGAGGGTCCTTCTAGTTTTCTAGCAGTCTATATACCTGTATATTTCTATCAGTCTATGAGATTTGTCTTCCTGTCTCTAAAACTTACATCAAAGGCTTGTATAAAAATTCAATGTCTGCCCTCCAGATTGTTTAAAGACAAGGTCTTTAAAGATAAGATAATGTTATCTCTAATCCCATCCCTGGCACCCTTGGGTGAGAAAAGTATACACGTGCTAGAAAGTTCTAGAAGTGGGTTCAGACAAATCTAACATCACAGATCCTAAGAAGGCACCAGTAAGTTTTTGATGTGTAAACTCTGGTAAATTTCTGGTTATTAGTAGAAGAAATCCACATAATAAATTTGTTTGATGCTTCACTCAGATCATGATTCTATTATATTGTCTTTTGTATAAGCATGTGATTCCATTTACGCATCTTCAATAGATTATGTGGGCTAGATTATTTTTCGCAGTAGCTTTGTTAGATTTACACTGACCTATCCACAGTATGTTTTTTCCAGAGTTTTCCAGTGACTAGTATTTTCAAAATATTTACTTAGTTAAGAGTATAGCCATAGTCAGGAGTTACTATAGCATAGTAAGAAAAGCACTGAAATAACAGCCAGGAAAGTTGGTTCACACTACTGTGTGACCTTAATCATCAACTCAGCTACTTTCTCTCTTGGTAACTGCAAAAGTGGAAGAAATCCATGTTGAATTCATAGTGGTTTCATAATTGCATTTGTTTCATCAGTCATTATGGAGGGAAAAAATAAAATGCTTAAAGGCTGTTTGTCAAAAGATGAAATGCTATTTGATAAGTCAGTGTAGTTTAGTGGAAAGAGAACTTGATGAAGAAGGAAGAAAAGAGTTTCAATTCTGCCTCTGATACTTAGTAGCTATTAACTTATATTCAGCTTGCAATGCAATGAACACTCAAAAACAAAAACAAAAGATTCAACTTTCTTATAGTTGATTTTGTTGTTTTGTTTTTGCTTGTTTTTTATTGTTTTGTTTTTGTTTGTTGCATTTTTAAATTATTTTATATACAGATTATCCTCCTCCATGATAAGTCTCTTTTTTTTTTTAATAGCTAACAATTATATAGCACTTCAAGGTTTGCAAAGCACTTTACACAGATTAATCTTCAGTACTGAACTGGTTGAGGATATTATTATTATTTTTTATTTTTTTAATTAATGAATTTATTTATTTTTAGTTTTCAACATTTACTTCCACAAGATTTTGAGTTCTAAATTTTCACCCCATCTTGCCCCTCCCCCACCCCAAGATGGCATGCATTCTGAATACTCCTTCCCTTAGTCTGCTTTCCCTGCTATCTCTCCCCACTCCCTTCCCCTTCTATTTTCCTGTAGGGCAGAATAGATTTCTGTACCCCATTTCCTGTATTTCTTATTTCCCAGTTGCATGTGAAAACATTTTTTTTAAACATGTGTTTTTAAAACTTTGTGTTCCAAATTTTCTCCCTTCCTCCCTCCCCACCCACCCTCATTGAAAAGGCAAGCAACTCAGTATAGGCTATATATGTGCAGTTATGCAAAACACTTCCATAGTAGACATGCTGTGAAAAACTAACTCTATTTCCCTTAATCCTATCCGCCCCCCCCATTTATTCTATTCTTTCTTTTGACCCTGTCCCTCCTCAGAAGTATTTGCTTCTGATTACCCCCTTTCCCAATCTGCCTTCCTCTCTATCATCCCCCTACTCTCTTGTCCCCTTCCCCTCCTATTTTCCTGTAGGGTAAGACAAATTTCCATACACAATTGAGTGTGTATGTTATTCCCTCCTTAAGTAAAATCCTATGAGAATAAGATTCACTCATTTCCTCTTACCTTCCCCCATTTCCCCTCCACTGTAAGAGCCTTTTCTTTTCTGTTTTTTTTTTTTGTGAGATAATTCACCCCGTTCTACCTTTCCCTTTCTCCTTCTCCTAGTATAATCCTCTGTCACCCCTTAATTTTATTCTCCAGATATGACCCCTTCATCTTCAACTCATCCTGTGCCCTCTATATATCTATCTATCTATCTATCTGTCTATACATACATATAATTTTTTCCCTCCAACTACCCTAATACTGACAAAGGTGTCATGAGTTACAAATATCATCTTTCCATGCAGGAATGTAAACAGTTCAACCTTAATAATTCTCTTATGATTTCTCTTTCCTGTTTACCTCTTCATGTTCCACTTGAGTCTTGTATTGGAAAGTCAAATTTTCTATTCAGCTCTAGTCTTTTCATCAAGAATGATTGAAAGTCCTCTATTTCACTGAATGACCATTTGTTTCCCCTGAAGAATTATACTCAGTTTTGCTGGGTAGGTGATTCTTGGTTGTAATCCTATCTCCTTTGCCCTCTGGAATATTATATTCCATGCCCTGCGATCCCTTAATGTAGAAGCTGCTAAATACTTGAATTGTTTCTTTCTGACTGCTTGTAATATTTTCTCCTTGATCTGGGAACTCTGGAATTTGGTTACAATATTCTTAGGAGTTTTCTTTTTGGGATCTCTTTTAGGAGGAGATCGGTGGATTCTTTTAATTTCTACTTTGCCTTCTGGTTCTAAAATATCAGGGCAGTTTTCCTTGATCATTTCTTGAAAGATGATGTCTAGGCTCTTTTTTTGATCATGGCTTTCAGATAGTCCAATAATTTTTAAATTCTCTCTCCTGGATCTATTTTCTAGGTCAGTTGTTTTTCCAATGAGATATTTCACATTGTTTTCTAATTTTTCATTCTTTTGGATTTGTTTTACAGTGTCTTGATTTCTCATAAAGTCACTAGCTTCCAATTGCTCTATTTTAATTTTTAAGGAAGTATTTTCTTCAGTAATCTTTTGGGCTTCCTTTTCCATTTGTCCAATTTTGCTCTTTAGGGAATTCTTCTCCTCATTGGCTCTTTGGACCTCTTTTGCCATTTGGGTTAGGCTATTTTTTAGGGTGTTATTTTCTTTAGTATTTTTTTGGGTCTCCTTTATCAAGCCGTAGACTTGCTTTTCATGATTTTCTTGCATCACTCTCATTTCTCTTCCCAATTTTTCTTCTACTTCTCTTACTTGCGCCTCAAAATCCCTTTTGAGCTCTTCCAAGGCCTGGGACTGATTCATATTTTTCTTGAAGGCTTTGGATGTAGGAGCTTTGACTTTGTTTTCTTCTTCTGGTTGTATGTTTTGATCTTCTTTGTCACCAAAGTAAGATAATATAGTCTGACTCTTTTTGCGCTGCTTGCTCATGATCCCAGCCTGCACGCCCACACCAAACTGCTCTCCTCTCCCAGCCTGGTGCAACATACCATTCCAATCAGCCATCCAGGTTATCTTGGGCTGGAAATTTGTTTTACTCTGTTCTTTTGTGGGTTCTGCTGCTTTAGAATTTGTTTAAAGCCATTTTTTTTATAAGTATTTGGAGGGGTTTGAGGGAGAGCTCAAGCAAGTCACTGTTTTCCCCATGCCATCTTGGTTCCGCCCCCCATGAGAAGTCTCTTGTAATGAATTACAACAATTAGGCAAAACTAGAAATATAGTGAACTGATCTGAAAGTGCAGGCAACATCCCAGATCTGTAGCACTCCTTGTACCCCACGTCTCCTCTGCAATGGTTTTTAAACTCATCTTTTCCTTTTTATCTTTAATTTGAAAGTCAAGTCATTACGTACCAAGGTATTTTCTTACTATGACCTGACTGATCTTGGGTATCGGCTCGTGATTAGTCATTATTGTTCTATCTTTCCATTTTAAAATGTATTTCCTGGGGCAGAGAAAACAGAAAAAAAATAAGAATTGGTTTACTATATTTCCTTATGATCATCTCATCCACCTACAGCCATCTTCCTTTGTAATCTCTGATCCTTCTCTTTTCTCTAATATACCCAAAACAACAAAAACAAAAGAACAACAACAAAAACCACTCACCTTTCAGTCTCCTCAAATTTACTCATTTGCCTTTGTGCATTCTGCTCTTAGTATTCTTGAAGGACCATGAAATGCTTTACTTCCCACAGTCATAATTTATGATTCAGATCCTTTAAGAACTGAATTAAATATATATAGGATGGGGGAAAATAATTTTGTCTACAATGACTTAAAGTAATTACATAGAACTACATTATTTCCCCCTTAAGAGTTCTAATTTCTTTCCTTATTTCTTTGACCTTTTGACTTAAATTCATTGATCTTCTGAACCATTCTGAAAGTTCCTAGAATTGCTCCACTGGTTTTTTTTTTGTTTGTTTTGTTTTTTTTAAGTGGGCCTTAAAGAATTTGTTGTGAACTTTCACATTTTTCAAAAGATTTTTGACAAAATATATTTCATTACAAAATCCTTATCCATGATAAAAACCTTTGTTTGGATATTTGTTCCCTTTTGTCAGTCTTTCTCAATCACTCTGCTTACTTTTCTATGTTGTCTTTGTTGGTGTTCTAGAGCTTCTTGTTCTCAATTCTCCTGAAGGACCAGGTTTAAGAGAGGTCTGTGGTTTTGAAGGGCTGAGGTTGGCCACTTGGAACACTGAAGTAGGAAGTTTCGGGGAAATTAACATATGATCTGCCCACTTTGTTGGGCTCCACCAGCCTAAGACTGACTTTCTTCAGTTCTATGTAAGATCACAAGGAGGCTGCTAGTGAAGGGGCTGAGGGTGGATCTTCCATGACATTGCTATCATTGATATTCTTAGAAGTCTGTGAAATTCAATCTCTATCTCTTTTGCTCTCTACTTCAATCAGCTGATTACTTCTTCATGTTTTATATTAAATATTTATAATGAGTATTTTACTTCTGTCTTTCTCCATCCTCCAATCTTGTCCCTGGGAACCACACATTTTTCTCTTATGTGTGCTCCCAGCCATTGGTTTCACCTTTCTCTGTTTGGTACAACTACTAAGATGATGTTCAAAGGTTTGGCCATGTCACTCCCCTTATCAATAGGCTCCAACTGCTGCATACTATTTCTAGAATCAAATATAAACTTCTTTGTTTGGCATCTAGAGCCCTTTACAATCTGGTTCTAATATATTTTTCCATTCTAATTATATATCACAAGTCATCACAGTCTCTATAACCCAACCAAACTAGCCTTATTTGTATTACTCACATAGGATATCCCATCTCCATTCCCTTTCAGAAGCATCCCCATTGGCTAAGGTGTACTCCTTCTTCACCTTCACCTCTTAGATTCTCTAGGTCCCTTAAAAATTCAGCTCAAATACTACCTTATATATAAATCTTTCCAGATTACCTGTCTCCAGCTGTAAAGCCTTTATCTCCCCATCAATTACCTTGTATTTATTTTATTTATATTTTGAATATACATACACACACACACATATATGTATATATATATACATATATATGTGTGTGTGTGTGTTTATCTCCCATAGCATGTAAGCTATTTGAGGACAAGAATTGTTTCATTTTTCCTTTGATCTCCAGTACCTAATACAATACCAGGCACACATTAGACACTTAATAAATGCTCCTTGAAGCTTATCTTAGGTCTAAATTTTTAGGCAGGCCTGAACCTGCCTAAAACTGAAGCCCCTGAACTGTATATCCAAAGCAGCCATAGATTTTGTATATGTGTATTAGGGATGGGGGGAGGGAAAAGACAGATGGAGAGAGTGATTGAGATCAAAGCCAAGAGAGGTGGATCTCAGCCTTCTTTGAGAGTAGCCTTCCCACTTTTCCCCTTCTTCAAAGCCAAGCTGGTGTAAAAAAGTTCCACTGCCATGAGGAATGAAGCTGGTCAGTATGGCCAAGGGCAAAGGAGAGATGGATGGAGGCCAAATGATAATCAGCCAAACAACAAGAATGTATTAAGCTAAATACAGGGAACAAAAAGTCAGCAAAAACACTATGCTTGCCCTTAAGGAGCTTACATTTTAATGAGGGAGATAATATGTAAATAATTATGTAGAAACAAAACATATACAGAATATAGAAGGTAATCTAAGAGTAAAGGTATTAGGAGTACCTTCCTCAATTGGAAGGGGGACATCTCCTGAAGAAGCTATGATATGAGATGAGTCTTGAAGGAAACCTGGGATACTAAGAGACTGAAGTGAGGAGACAGAGCATTCCAGACATGGGGGACAAACAGTTCAAGTGCACATAGTCAGAAGGTGGACTACTGTTCACAAGGAACCACAAGTAGGCCAGTGAAACTGAGAGAAATTCCAGGAGCCATTCATTTGGTAAACTGGTACTTTTTTTTTTTCTATTTAAATTACCTCAGGATGAGTCCTTTCCCTTTTCTTCTTCTTTTGATTGCTGTATTTGATTCATTTTTGGTCATTATACTTGTTTATTTAGAATTTTGGAGGGAAAGTCTTGCTCTAAATGACTTATTAATCTTTCATATTCTCAGGATTCCTTGTAGTTTTATGTATCTGCAAGTCTAGTCCCTATTGTCTTTTGCAGTTTTTCTCAAAAGACTTCTATACCTCAGACAACACTCCAAACATGGAAAAGAATACCCAATTAGCAAACACATTATACATATGTTAAGTACTTTGTAAATCCAAAAAACCACTAAACTCTTAGTAATTTTCTCTATACTTATGGACAGTGGTAAGAGCAGTCACCCAGGCTAGACTTGAAGCCTTTTCAGCTTGGAAAGACCTGCCAGACATATTTCACTGACAGTCTCCAAGCCCCCAAGGTCATCTACATGGAATAATTATAGTGAAACTTTTCTAAAGGAGAAAGAAAGAACCAAGAAAAATCCAAAGGTAACTTGGGAGTAATCAAGAAGGTAACATATTAAGTTGTTGTTCCTTAGTGAGAATTCATCTGCTTTGAAGAGCTAAATTAACCTGTCATGAGACAACCATTTTGGTACACTAGGAATTCGTAGGGGTAAAGTCAGAGGAACAGGTACAGGAATATGAGGTCTTGCAGTGGTAACCTCAGCAGATAAGTGATATCCTACTTCCACAGTAGATTACCTTGTACATTCATAGACTCTGAGATTTAGACAACAATGGGACCTTAAAGGTCATCTAGTCCAGTCTCTTTCTTTTACAAATGAGGAGATGGAGGCTCAAAATAACTTCCCCAAGTCACACAGTTAGTAAGTGGAAGAGCCAGAATTTTATCACAGGTCATTTGACTCCAAATTCAGTGCTCTTTTGACTGCATGTATGTGGGGGAAAAAAGCTGATTGAAAGGGGGAAAAGATACTGAAAGGAGGTGTAGGAGAATATATAAACTTTACCTATTTCACATTTTTTTCCCCTAGCACCAAACCTTCTTGCTCAACATTTCACCAAAATGGTTTAGAATTCACAAAACCTAGACAATTAAAAAAAAAAACCTCAAAACAAAGGTCTTTAATCAAGAAAATGAATTAATGATTGAAAATGTTTATAGACATTTAGGTTCAAAGTTTAGTTAGTAATGTCTAATTTAAAGAAAGTTTAATTTACCTAAGGAATGCTTATTTGGGCATAAGCTTCATAATAAGAATTCTAATTAGAAACATTCATCTTATTGATCTTGCACTGATTGAGAAAACATTTTCTACCATCTTTTAGATCCTTTAGAAGACTTTAAAATAATAAGTACTAAGTACTACAGCTCTTTTTCATTGAAGTAAAATGGGGTTTTTAATCACTTGACACTCTTTACAAATTGTAAAAACATTTTGTAACCAATTGTTTTCCCAGTCACATTCAAAAATCACCAGTTAGTGGTGATAGTTCATTATATGGCCATAGAGTAGACCTAATATTTTCACAAGTGTGTGCTGGATGTGCTCTGTAATCACATAAACAGAACAAGGCAGCTTCCAGGCCAGGATATCAGCTTTCATTTTTATGGTGTTTTCAATTTCATAAAATATCAAACACACATAATGTCACTGGATTGCAATAAAAATATTATGGGGCAGAGAATGACAATATTATTAGCCCCACTTAATAGGTGAGGAAAATAAAGCTTATCAAAGATTGTCACTCAAGGTTATGCATACATGCATACATATATACACACATACACAATTCATGCATATATATACCTATAAGTGTGTGTGTTTGTGTGTGTGTGTGTGTGTGCATACATATATAATCAACATTTTGGAAATGCCAGCACAGATCTCAGAGTTTGTTGTTCAGGTCAAAGGGCAACCATGCTAATTACATCAGAATGAGTGCACCAAATCAGCTTTCAATAACAGAGAAATGACCTCAAGAAAACTAAGAACTAGACACCCAAACTCTATTGACAAAGATGTCACCGAGAAAGAATTCCAGCTAGACAGTTAGTTCTAGGCTTTGGGCTGAATAGAAAATTTCCTAGATACATACCATCCCAGGGTATGGGGAAGGAAAGCAGGATATTCTTTTTTAAAGCTTATTTCATAACACCAAACTTCTGACATTAGTAACTGACTTACTTGCTCCTGTATTGTAATGAAGGACAGTTCCAACAGGGAGGTTTCAATGTGATAGTTCCAAGACTCTGAAGATTTCTACCTGTCTCCTGAGTCAAAGTTCTCTTACATACTTGAAAAAGAGTATGACTAAACAAATATCATTGTGATTGGCTGTGACCAAAAAAATTATCAACCTTAAGCCAACCTTCTAAAGACAATGGTCTTTAGATGATACATAAATAATTTATTATGAGCTGATATGCAAAGACTTTCCAGGTTGGTTGATCTCTGGTGATATAACTTTTGAGAACAAAGATAGATTCAACTACATCTCTTTTTTAAAAAATAGTACATTTTTTTTTCCAATTACATGACAAGACAATTTTTACCATTCATTTTTACAAGATTTTGAGTTCCTGAATTTTTCTCCCTCCCTCTCTCCCTTCGTCTTAAAATGGTAGGCAATTTGATATAGGTTATAAATGTGTTACCATGTGAAACATATTTTCATATTAGTCAGTAGTGAAAGAAGAAACAGATCAGAAAAGAAAAAAAACACTAAAGAGAATAATGGAAGTGAAAAAAATACGATTTGATCAATATTCATAGTCCATCAGTTCTTTATCTGGATATGGATAGCATTTTCCTTCATGAGCTCTTCGTAATTGTCTTGAATCAATGTGTTACTGGTGCTGAGTCATTCACTGTTGGTCATCATGGAATGTTGCTGATACAGTGTACAAAGCTTTCCTGCTTCTGCTCATTTCACTTTGCATTAGTTCGCATAAATCTTTTTCCAGTTTTTTTTTTTTCCTGAAATCTGCCTGTTCATCTTTTCTTATTGCACAATAGTATTCCATTACATTCAGATAACACAGCTTGTTCAGCCACTCCCAATTGATGGGCATCCTCTCAATCTCCAATATTTTCTCACTATGAAAAGAGCTACTATAAATGTTTTTGCACATGTGTGTCCTTTTCTCTTTTTTATGATCTCTTTAGCATACAGACCTAGTAGTGGTATTGCTGGATCAAAGGGTATGCACAGTTTGGTTGCCCTTTGGGCATACTTTCAAATTGCTCTCCAGAACTGTTATATCAGTTCACAACTCCATCGACAATGCATTAGTGTCCCAATTTTCCTACATCTTTTCCAGCATTTATCATTTTCCTTTTCTGTCATATTAGCCAGTCTGATAGGTGTGAGATGATACTATAGAGTTGTTTTAATTTGCATTTCTCTAATCAATAATGATTTAGAGCACTTCTTCATATGCCTATAGATAGCTTTGATTTTTTTCATCTGAAAACTTCCTGTTCATACCCTTTGACCATTTATCAATTGGGGAATGGGTGGTATGCTGATAAATTTGACTCAGTTCTCTATATATTTAAGAAATGAGACCTTTATCAGAGAGATTGGCTGTAAAAATTCGTCCCATTCACATTCCCAGTTATGATGACTAACTCTGTAATTCCCTCCTTCATATTCTTCCTCCTGTCTGTCCTCTCCCTCCCTTCACCCTTACCCTCCTCACTGGTGTTTTGCTTCTGTCTACCACTTCCCCTGAGATGCCCTCCCTTCTGTCAGTCTCCCTACCCCCTTTCCTTGATCTGCTCTCCTCATACTTCCCTATTGGGTAGGATAGATTTCTATATTCAACTGATTGTGTATATTATTCCCTCTTTGAGCTAATACTGATGAGAGTAAGGTTCAAGCAATGGCCATCACCCACCCTTTCTTCTTCCTATCCATTATAATAGATCTTCCATGCCTTTACATGTGAGATAATTTGCCCCATTCTATCTCTCCCTTCCTTCTGCACCCTTTGTACTCCTCATTCTCATCCCTTATTTTTTCATCACTCCCTCAAATTCACCTTATATACTTGTACCCTCTGTCTATGTATATCCCTTCTAGCTGTACTATCAGTGGTGCAGTTTTTAAGAATTACAAGTATGATCTTCTGATATAGGGATGTAAACAGTTTAGCTCTATTGAATCCCTTAAGGATTCTTTTCCCTTTTTACTTGTTTATGCTTCTCTTGGGTCTTGATATTGGAGATCAAATTTTTGGTGTAATTCTGGTCCTGTCTTTATGAAAGCTTGAAATCGTTCTATTTCATTAAATAGCCATTTTCCCCCTTGATGTATTATGCTTAACTTTGCCAGGTAAGTGATTACTTAATATATAAATCCTGAGGTGATAGGTGGATTCTTTCAATGCCTATTTTGCCCTCTGGTTCTAGGATATCAGGGCAGTTTTCCTTGATAATTTCTTGAAAGATGCTGTCCAGGTCCTCCTTTACATTATGGCTTTCAGGTAGTCCAATGATTCTGATATTGTATCTCCAGGATCTATTTTCCAGGACAGTTGTTTTTCCAATTATGCATTTTACATGTCCTATTTTTTTTCATTCTTTTCAATTTGTTTGATTGATTCTTGATGTCTCACAGAGTCATTTGCTTCTTCTTGCCCAGTTCAAACTTTTGAGGAGTTGTTTTCCTCAATTAATTTTTGTACTTTCTTTTCTATTTGACCGACTATATTTTTTAAAGAGTTCTTTTCTTCAGTGGATTTTTTTTATCTCCTTTTCCTTTTGGCCAATTCTACTTTTTAAGTAATTGTTTTATTTTTCTAAGCTGTCAACTATTTTTTTTTTTTGTAATTCTCTTGCATCACTCTCAGAAAATTTGGAAAAGAAATGAGATTTTTAAGCTCCTTTTTGAGCTCTTCTATGAATTCTTTCTGGGCTTGAGATCACTTCCTATTTTTCTTTGGGGTTTTACCCATAGATGTTTTGTTGTCCCCTTCTGAGTTTTGTCTTGATCTTCCTTGTTACCCCAATAACTTTCTATGGTCAGATTTTTTTTGTCCTTTTTTTCCTCATATTTTTGGGCTTATTTCCTTTCTTTTAAATTTGAGCTCTGCACCTAGGGTGTCACTTTTAGCATTTGGCCTATTCTGTTTTTAAGATGTTATTTTCTTTAGTATTTTCTTCAGTATGCCTCCTTCACCAATCTGTTGACTCTTTTTTCATGATTTTCTTGCATCACTCTCATTTCTTTTCCCAATTTTTCCTCTATCTGTCATACTTGATTTTTAAAATCCTTTTTGAGCTCTTCCATGACCTGAGATCATTTCACATTTTTCTTTGAGGCTTTGGATGCAGGACTTTGACTTTGTTGTCTTCTTCTGAGTGTGTTTTGATCTTCCTTGTCACTATAGTAACTTTCTAAGGTCAGAATTTTTTCCCATTTTTTACTCATTTCCCAGTCTATATCTTGATTTTTAACTCTATGCTAAAGCGGAGCTCTGCTTCCCAAATGGAGAGAGCACTGTCCCACTTTTTTTTTTTTTTTGTGCAGCTGTTTTCAGACGTGGTTCTGGGGATTTGTAAATTGTTGCCTCTTCCAAGGTGGTATGCTCTAAGGAGAGGTGTGTTTACTACTCTTCGGTACTGTACACTAGTTTGTGAGCCACCATGAACACTCTCTTCAACCCTGGAACTATGATCAGGGTCCCTGCTCCCCTGTGGCCACAAGCTCTGCTGTGCTAGCGCTCCTCCTCACATGGAAACTAAGACCCAGTACTGCAACTCAAATCCAAGTATAGGCAATGCAACAGAGTGTTGCCCCTGGTGCCAGCAAAGGGATCCTATAAATCTCCTTCTGACCAGTTTACCATCTGTGGACTAAGAGGTCTGGAAACCACCACTGGTGCCACTGATTCAGTCGCACTGAGACTGGCTCCTGGTTTTCTGGGCCTGTGTTGGCAAGCCTCTGTTGGACCCTGGCACAACAGACCTTTCCTGCTGACCTTCTAAGTTGTCTTGAGCTGGAAAATTGTTTCACTCTGTCTTTTTTTTTTAGGTTCTGCCACTCTAGAATTTGTTTAGAGTCATTATTTAAAGGTATTTGGAGGGGTTTGGGGGAGAGCTCAGCTGAGTCCCTGCTCTTACTCTGTGATCTTGGCTCTGCCTCTAAGGGGCACTGTTTTAGGCTTCTTGTGCCAGGGGCTGCAGGCCCTGTTTGTTTACCTGGTGCTGCACTGATGTTGCCTTGAGGCCCATGAGAGATCACCCATGTTGAGGGGGTGGGATGGGAGGTAGCTGATGCTGTTAGAGGCCTTAGGAGCTTGGAAGCTTATCTGGTGCTAAGCTGGGATCGTGTGGTGTCTGGCATGGACTGAGGTTGGCGGGGTGTCTCTGTATTTCCACAGGAATACACCAAAGCGTGTAGTGGTCTGGCCACTGGAGGTTGCCTGTTTGTCCAGGGCTACCCTGAAGCAAGTGGCAGTTCTCAGAGCTAGAGTTTGCCATTCCCCTGGCTATGCTTGAGGTAGGTGGGAAGTGCTGGTGTGGCATTTGCCTGCTTCACGGCCCTCGGGCTCAGGATCTACCACTGGTTTGCTGAGGTGGGGCATGCTGTAATGTAATGTGGGGCTGGGATGTTTCCAGGCCTAGACCGGGTTCCCACTTTGCCTGAGTGAGACAGACCTGTCCTGCCAATTTTCCTAGTTTTTTGACCTCAAAGATTATTTAACCCCTTCTTTTTGCTGGTTCTGCTGTTCCAGGATTTGTTTGAGGGCGCTATTTTAGGGTTGTTTAGAGGTGAATATGGGAAAGTTACTATGATTTACTGCTTGCACTGCCATCTTAGCTTCTGGAAGTCTCAACTCCATATCTTGATAAGCCAACAGGATATGATTTTTTTTTTTTTGTACAACCTCAAGTTTATTCGTATTATGAAATCTTCTACTATATTCAATATTAAAAACTGCTTCTACTTTAAACATTTAGAATTTTCAATTAAAAGGAAAGTGAGATTTTTATACTTAAATAAATTTCTCACCCTTTTTACCCAAGAAAAAACAAGGTTCTTGATTTCTGTCAGCCTGTAACTTCCAACTCTCTTCAGCTCCCAAACTCACCATGTCTCTTTTGCTAAACAAAAAACAAAAGCTCTCTTTTATGTGTGGCTCTTTTGAAATGTGTATAATTTTGCAATGTACCAAATTTGAAATGCATTTAATTCTTATGATACATTGCCTTAGTCAACGTCTGGAAAATAATTTCCTGGAGCTTTCAAGTATTTCCAAATAAAATAGTAAAGGAAGAATGTTGCTAACACTGTGCTAATGAACAAATAAAATATATAACTCTGGCTTTTTTACTCATCTTTTACATTTTAATTAGAGCTAGAAAAACCTGCTTTGTGAGTAAGATGATTTTATTTTTTTAAAAAATGGAAGAAGTTTACCAGGCAAGCTAAATTCATTTTTCAGGGAAAATAACAAAGACTAGGGGCAATAATATGCTTCAAAATGTTCAATAATAAAAATGGTCATTAATTGGATGATAGAATTGCTAGATTTGCAAAAATCTTCTTAGGAGAAGAAAACATAATGATGATTATACCTATTGACGAAAACACTATATTTCAGACATTACATCACTCTGGAGTTTAAAAATTCTATTAGTTAATGGTTTTAGGTACACTACTGAGGAAAATAACATTGCTTTGCAGACAGCTGTTGCTTTTCCAGGTAATATGGAGTGGGTCATATTTCCATTAAATTAAGGATTGTAGTTCAGATAGGCTTTCTCAGCTCCTTTCTTCTATCCTCCCAAATATATAGGAAGATGTTGAGTAGGCTTGTGAAATCTGAGCAGTCCTAAGAAGGATGGCAGGCCAGGTGAGTGATTAGATACCAAAGTATACTTGGCATTTAAGTGTTTTCATTACTGACTAAAGCATTCTAGTACCTTCTGAGTACTATGCATATTAAGTCAATCCACTTTATTTTAGCAAGCATTTCTTAGGTGTGAGCTTTGTTCTGGAGGTATTTTGCTAGACAATGGTGATACAATCCTGAAAAAAAAGATATAAGTACTTCCTTCCAGGACTTTGAGTCTAGCAAGGGTTGGGGAGGGACATAAGACGTGTACACAACTAGCTACAATAGAGGTTAAAATAGCACTATGGTCAAGGACAGGGGAGGAGTTAAAAGAGTAAATAAGTGAAATTCAAATAGGGAGGAGTTATTTCTAGGTAGGAGATGGGGAAAGAATTAATAGAGGATGTGGTTTTTGAGGTGGGCATTCAACAAATTGTTCTTTAAGGTCATCCACTCTAGGAATAGGGATTGGGATTAACACTGGTAAGTGCTCATGTAAATTAAATAGGATAAACTGAGGAAACAATAAGAAATGCATTTTGTTTGAAGTTCTATTCTATAGAATGCATGATGGGGAATAAAGGTAGTAATGGCAGGTTAGAGACAGATTTTTCAGGACATTGATAGCCAAGAAAAATAATTTATATTTTATTTAATAGACAAAAGAACAATGGATGTCTTTTGATAAAGGAATGACATGGTCAGACCAATACATTAGGAAAATTATTTTGGCAATGGTGAGAAGAATAAGAGGCATTGGAGGAAGGAAGACCATTTATTAGATTACTACAATAACCTAAAAAAGAAATAATAAGGGCTTGAACTAAATTTCTGGTAATCAAAGTAGAAACATGAACTCAAATGCAATATTAAGTATGAAGAATCAATAGGATTGAGTAACTGACAAATATGCGGAGCAAGTAAATATGAACTCAAACTTTGGGAAATAGAGTCATCAAGAGAATGATAGTGTCATTAAGAGAAAAAAAGAAAATTTGGAGTAGGAACAGGTTGGGGTAGAGGAGAGGACAGGATGAATTCAACTTAGTAAAAGTTGAGTCTGATGTACCTACACAATATCTATGTTAAATGCTCTGCAGGTATTAGAAAATGAGAGATCAGGGAGAAACTGGAGCTAGAGCTAGAGATTAGAGTTGTATGCCAAGAAGTGATAATTGAAATTATAAATATGAGTGAGATACCTAAGTGAGAAACTGTAGAAGCAATACAGAAAAAAATAAAATGTGATATAAATGTGGATAAAGGAGGAATAGACATCCTGAAGTGAAATTAAGTATTGTGGATGTATTCCAATGTTCCTGATAAGTTGGGCACTTCAAGGACCAGACCCAAAATAATCATAGAGAAAGGATACTGTATTAACTGGTTCCATAATTTGTACCCTTTAGGAGACTGAAACCCAAATGGATTCTGAGACATGGCATACATATCCTTCATGCTGGGTACATTACTCTCTTAGAATCCTACTCTTTTCTAGATGTTGTCTATACTACTGAGTGAGTAGCCATGCTCAAAAGATCATAGCAAATGGTGGGGGGGAGGGGTGGGAAACAAAGAGCAATAACTTTCTTCCTCACCTCCCCAAAAAATCAGTTCCCACTTTTCACCCTCACCATAACTATTTAAGTTTCTATCTTCACAATTATATTCTTGAGAGGTAAACTTCTTTCTTAACTATTTTTGGAGTTTCCACAACATTGCAATATGAGGAACTACAATTCCATTATACCAATGTGGAAAAAATGTGAGGTCCCACAATATCTTATTCCCATCTCCAACCAATTATATACATATACATATATATGTGTATAGTTCCTTTAGACACAATAAGTCTTGTGAGTGAGTTTTCTTTTCTTCTCCCTATTATAAATGCAGAGTTACCACCCAGTAACTCATTTGGAGAGGCATTTGCTACCCAATTAAGAAAACTGCAATGGATGAGATAAAGTAAACATTCTCCTCTTCATTTTCAAATTCCTCAAACTAAGGGAGCCTTCATTCTACTAGGTAGAGTTAAAGACCTTCATTTAGGAATTCAGTCTAAATAAAAGGGAGTGGCTCTCAAAAATGAAATTCTGAAAATATAAAATGGTGACATATCCTTATAGGATAGTGTCAAGAAAACTAAAGCTCAGAATGAGACAAGATTGAGGATGAATACTAAAGATCATTTAAAAAAAGTTTTCTTCTAAATTATGTGAGGGCAAGTAAAAGTCTAAAGAAAGAATAGTACTGATGTGCAGGGTGGATGGAAAGATGATAATGAATGAAAGTTTGCTGAGGAGAATAATCTTCAACCTGGAAAGGATAGGATAAAATTGGTTAACAGGAAATTGAAAATCCAAAGAAGTGAGAAAATGATAAGAGATTAAGTACCCAAATTTGAGTCGTTAACCCAGGCAGACTACATCCCAGGATACTGAAAGAACTGATGGATATGATTGCTAAACCATTGTTAATTATCTTTGCAAAAGTAATAGATAATAAGAAAGGAGTTTAGGACTGTAGATATTCAAAGGATATCCTTATTTTCACAAGAGAAGGAGAGTCCTCAAACTATTGGCCAATAACCTTGATTTTCATTCCTCAAAAAATTCTACAACGCATTATAAAGAAGATAGATATTAAAATTTTAGAAAGGGAAGTAATGATCAATAAAAGTCAACAAAGCTTTGTAGTGTACAGGTCATATAAAAATAAATTTATCTCTTAACAGTTAACAGGTCACAGATATACAATAGATATAAAATACTCAGGATTTTGTTTTTGTTGTTGTTTTTGTTTTTGTTTCAAAGCACTTTCATAATATCCCTGTGGACAAAATGTAGAGATATGGGCCAGCAATGATTAATACAGGAATGTCAATATTGAATGATTTTTGTAATGGAGCATCTGAGGAATCTGTTCTTGCACTTCTATTACTCAACAATTTCACTAATGATTTGTTGAATGCAAAGATGGTATGCTTATCTAATTTAAGATAACACAAAACTGGAAAGTTAAATGTTGGTTGATAATAAAATTCAGAAGAGTCTACAATAATGATCTCAAAAGGCCGGAATGATAATCCAAATCTAGTAAGGTGTATAAGAAAGATAAATTTTAAGTCCAACATTTAGATTTTTAGAAATCCATTGCTTAGGAAAATATAGCTACATAATAGTTAATATGAAAATTATCAGGGAGTCTTCCTAAACAGCAATCTCAACATAAGTCAACAAGTGACACTAAAAAGGCAATGACATCTTGTTGTATAATCATAGGTTCCCAAAGTGAGTGAGAGCTACCTGGAGGTGCTGGAACTATCCAGGATGATGGTAGTACTCTTGGGTGCAATTGGGGGGTGTTGAATAAAAATAAAGGTTAACCTAATCTAACCCCAAAGGGGTGCTGAGCAATGTTTTTTGAAAATTTTTTGAAATTTTTTTGAAAAAGGGATAGTAGGTCAAGTAAGTTTGGGAACCTCTAAAAAGCATAGAGTCCATAATAAGAAAGAAAGGTGATAGGTCCACTATATTTTGCTCTCATCCGATCATACCTGGTGAATTGTGATTAACCTTCAGTGCCACAGTTTAGGAAGGACATTGATCAACTGGAACACATCAAGAGTAGGACAAATAAAATAGCAAAAGGACAAGATTCTGCAGTATGAAAATTGGTTGAAGGAACTGGTGAGAAGAAACAACGGAAGAGGGGAAAAAAAGCTTAGCAGGGATATAACTGTCTTCAAATATTTGAAGAGTTTTCATGTAAATAAGGAAAAAAGACTTGCTCTACTTGGCTTCAGAGGGCACAACTAGGAGCATTGGTGGGAGTAGCAGAAAGGAAGATTTTTGTTCCAATCAACAATTAATTTCCTAAAATGTAAGATATAGTGACAGAGCAGGCAATGTATTTTCTATCACTGTTATCGAGGAGAGATTGTATGATGTCTTAGGGATTATGTGGATGGAATGTCTTTTTTAGTTAAGTTTTATCATAGATGACCTCTGAGAACCTTTGTAACTAGAATCTAAAAATTGTGATACAAATCATAAGTCATATAGATATTCAGAAAATGTAGGAGTTAATGTGGCCTGGAACATTTAAGGAAGGCTTTAAGTTGAAGTGAGATGTGAATTAATACAGAACAATGAAAAGCATTTGAATAGAGGGGAAAGAAAAGGAAATTGATGTCTTCTCATGATGTCATCAGTACAGTTATCCCAAGCATACCCTCTCTGGCTCCTTGAGAGGCAATAGTGTATTTTAACTGGAAAAAAAAAATCAGTACAACTGATCAGTACATTGAAAAAGTTTGAAAACATGTGCAATGTGTCATACTTGTGCACCTTCCATCTCCACAAAGAGTTGGTAGGGGGTAGCCTCTGAAGTCCCTTTATGGGTTTGGGCTAAAAGACCTCTGATTTTCCTTTAAATTCTAGATCTATGATCCTATGATGTATTGGAAGGAGAAAAGAACAAGACAAGTAGACCAAGTTCAATGAAATACTAACTCCTGATCATAGGAATGGAGAGGAAGTGGTGGAGGAAAGAAATGTTTCAAAAGAAATATTGATGAGACCAGGTAACTAATTAGATATGAGATGAAAATGAGGAAGGCATTAAAGATGATGCTGGTAATACATTTTCTGAACACAGAAAGTTGGCCCCTGAACACAGGAGTTATTTTCCCTATACACTGCCTTACATATAAACTCATCTGTTCTTTCAGGGTTGCAGCTCTGGAGATAGTTGTTAGCTTTAGCTCCTCTCCAGACCAGGCACCTCAGGGCAGAATCAGGTAGAAAAAAATATTAAGGCTAGCTTCCTAAGGAATGAGGAGGTATCTCCATCCTTTATCTGACTCACAAAGTGACTTTCATGGGCTTTCTGCAAAATAGTGCTAGAGGGGAGAAGAACAATACCGGAATTTAATAGTATCAGGAATGCTGGTACAGAAATTTCCACGACTATATATTGTTCTTTTACCATGTATTGTGTAAGAATTTATGTATTTAATATTATGCCTATAAGATCAGAAATGAATAATTTCTGTATATGTATTTAATATTATGCCTATAAGATCAGAAATGAATAATTTCCAAGTTTCATGAATAATTTCTTAAACTATATAATAACCAGAATATAATAAACATAAATGCAACTTAGGATTAAAATGCTTCAAATCATTTAAACTTTCTTGGATTCAATTTTCTCATCTGTAAAATGAGAAGGATTGGATTAAATGATCTTTAAAGTTCTTTCTAGCTCTAAAAGCTTTGATCCCATGAGACCATAAGATTGGATCTGTAAATTATCTATCTGCCTAATTACATGTGTTTGAGCAAAGACCATGTAAGCTTCTTGAGGGAAGGGGCTGTTTTCCATCAGTCCTTTTTTCCTCTGATATATAACAGAGTGTTTTGCAAAATCTCTATTGAATTGAATAGGAGAGTAAACATATATAGTTAGCCACGAGGCTTTTTTTTTTGCAAGAGAACTTGCAATTTGTCCTTGCTTTTTATACATTCTATCATTTCTCCATTATCCTCTTGAATTAGGACTTGGGAAAACATAGGAAAAATGTAATTTATAAAGTAAATTATTTGTTATTGTTGTTGCTGTTGTTAAGTCATTTTCCAGTCATATCCAACTCTCTGTGACACCATTTGGGGTTTTCTTGGCAGAGATATTGGGGCAGTTTGCCATTTCCTTCTCTAGCTCATTTTACAGATGAGAAACTGAAGCAAACAGAGTTAAGTGATATCCCCAGGGTCAAACAGCTAGTGAGTGTTGGAGGCCAAATCTGAACTTAGGAAGATGAGTCTTCCTGACTCCAAACCCAGCAAGTTAAAGTAAATAAATGCTTATCAAAAACAGTCAACTTCTGATTGAAGTAAGGGTCATATTATGTATTTTTTTTTCTTTTTTGGTGAGGCAATCGGGGTTAGGTGACTTGCCCAGGGTCATACAGCTAGTAAGAGTTGAGTGTCTGAGGCCGGATTTGAATTCAGGTCCTCCTGATTCCAGGTCTGGTGCTCTATCCACTGTACCACCTAGCTACCCTATATTATTTATTTTCTAACATCAATCAAGCACAGTGATGAAACTAGGTACTTGAGAGTTCTTTTCTTGAAATTTCTCAGAATTCATTTAAATGAACTGGGTATTTATAACTGGATATTTATAGCAAACATTCCATATATTTGCTCCTATAATGCAAATCTGAGAATCACTTGGGAAAGATTCAATTGCTGACATTGTTGTCAATTACTTTGAGTTTGTTATTTAGGATCCACACTTCTATAACTTCTTTTTAAACAAGAAGTGTTATAAATGGATTCTTCTTAGGAGGTAAAACTAGAGAAAGATGTCATTTTATAAAGAAGAAACTTAGAAAATGGCTTTATTTCTGCTGTCACCTCAGTAAGAGACTCACCTCCTAGTTCACACACAAGACTTTTTGTTAACTTTTGCTGCTTCCTATAGTTGTCTGGTCATGCTGGTTGTTGAGGTAACCCAAACCAGTGTTGTGTTTCTTTTTTTTTCTCCATGATTGTTGTTCCACATTATTACCAGAAAGTAGAGAATCAGAGTCCTACATAACCATGATTGTTGCTTTTTAAAAAAAATTTTCATTAGATAAGAGATATTTTTACTTTAAGTTCTCACACTACTATGGCTATGAAATGAAGGCAGAGAAAATGTATTTCCCTTCATTTATACTTATGTCAAGATATCATTTAAAAAAAGATGAAGTGCCTTGAAATCATATGTTTTTTGTTTTGTTTTGTTTTGGTTTTTATTTTCAGAGAATCCTCTTTTGCTTCATTTGCTATAGCATTTCTTGGCTTGCTCTGAGACCAGTCAGGAAGGAACAAAATAAAAGGGAATAGGTTGAGAGTGACTTTTGTCCCTGTAATTATCCATTTTCATTCCGTAAGCAGTGATTTCATTCTGTAGTTGTGATCCTACAGAAGGAGTTATACCTCCCTTTGGTCCATTTTTGGACAACTGCTTTCTGTGTAGCATTCAAGTTTTGCCAAGAGAGTTAAGGTTTCTCTTCATGATCTGCTTTCATAATTCAAGTAGAAATGAATCTTGCTATTGAAACATGCAAAAAAGTCACATTTCTGGGACTTGAGTCTTAACAATAGGTAGTATCATCAATAGATGATATAAAATGTAATAAATAAATATTACAGTTCTGACTTAGTGGGCAGGTAGCACTGAATTTGGAATCAGGAAGACCTGAATTCAAACATTCTCTCTACCACTAACTAGCTGTGTGTACCTGGGCTAGTATCTTGTCTTCTATGAGCCATGGGCCATTCCCTCAGACTTATCTACTAAAGTAGATAGTTCTAAGTTTGTTGCAGGGGTGAAGGGGGTGAGGGTGGGGAAGGGTAAGTATGGAATTCCACACTAGGAATTATCTATACTGAAGAAATCACAGATCCTTTATACAGTCATATATCAATAATTAATTTTCTTCTAATAAAGTACACCCTTTGTGACTGGTTGGAAAAAAAAACAACTTTGCAAACACTATTACTTAATAAGACTATTACATATGTAGGAAGATGTTGATTCTAATGCATAGTCAAATATTATAGAAGTATAACTGCACCATCATCCCCCCTCTTTCACAAGATTGTTCCATGTATAGTGACATTGAATTAGCCTGTAGGAGTCATCTCATGGAGCCTACCAAGAGCATTCTCCAGAACCATTGCTAGTTTTGAGCAACCATGTTGGAGTGTGGGGGCCTCCTTCTGGCCATAAGTGACATAGGGTTAAAAGGTTTGTACTTTGTAAAAATGAGGAGCTCTCTTGTAGGCTTTGGAGCTGGAAGAACTGATGACTAAGTGGATGTACAAAAGGAAGAAACCTCTTCCTATGCCTCTGTAATCCTTTTTGGCTTCTAATCATATCAGGACCACATCTAGCTACTTTCTAAGAGGGAGGTGCGAAAGGAATGGGCTGGTGCCTCTCATGACTTCTAGCTTCTGATACCTAAACTTGGGAAGGATAAAGTAAAGAAAAGTAACTCTAGAATGATACAACAATACTATTAACTAATAACTATTCATAAAATACTGACCAAAAACTAACAAATAAAAAAAAACTGAATAATTTTGCCAAAAGATCTTTCTCCAAGATAAAGTTAGATTTATATCAGGAAGGAAAGAGAGGGAGAGAGAGAGAGATAAAGAGAGACAGACAAGAAAGAAGGAAATAAGTATTAATTATGCACATATTATGTGCCTGGCACTGTGCTAAGTTTTTTAAAAAATATTATCTCATTTGATCCTCACAACAACTCTGTGAGGCAGGTGTTATTATTATCCCCACTTTACATGCAGAGGTTAAGTGACTTTTCCAAGGTCACATAGTTAGTAAGTGTTTGAAGCTGGATTTGAACTCATCTTCCTGTATATAGCTTGCATTGTATGTATTTGTTTACATGTTATCTCTCCCACTAGATTGTAAGCTCCTTGAGGGCAGGGATTGTCTTTTACCCCATTTTGTATTCTCAGTGTTTAGCATAGTCCCTGACAGCTGCTGTTGTTGTGGTTGTTGCTGCTGTTTGTCCTTTGTTTTTGAAGAGGATGAATGACATCACAGGGTGATATCTTGACTTATGTATGAATTGGATGTGAGGCAGAGTTGCACAAAATTGTCAGCCTTACTCTCTCTTCTAGTCATTGAAGTCCAGTGTCAAGACAAAAGTCAAGACAACTGGCAATGTCCTGGGTTGCAGTGGATGGCCTTGGTGTCTTTGATGTCTGACCAAGCTCTAAGCTCTCCATAGCACCTGCTTCATCTGCCTTCACGACCATTGGAACAAATTGTTCTCATCTGCCTATTCCACTGGGGGAAATCTTCATAAGCTTGGGGTAGACACCCCTCCCCTAACTTACTGACAGGTCTGAGCCCCATCCGTTACCCTCAACTTGGTTTAGCCCATCTGTTGAGATGGTTCACTGGGATTGTGCATGCTACAGCTTCTTTGAAGCCATAGGTTAGAGTTTAGTGTCAGGTGGACACCAAAGGTGGATAAGCAACCCTGAAAAGCGCTTGGCAAGCCCTCATACCAGAGGTGCTAGTCCTCCTTGAACACCCCCATATACCCCATACTGACATACAGTAGGCACTTAATAAATGTTTAGTGATTAATTGGTTTCTGACTCTAGGCCCAGTTCTCCTTCCACTGTGCCACATCGCTACTCTACCAGGGGAGGCAATGATGTTATTAATAATGATAATTATTCATGATACTTAGAATAATGATGATTAGGAACATAACAATTTTATTCATATTACAATAAAAAATATCCAAGCCATAATAGTCTCAATAGACTAAAAAATAGATTTGACAAAGCACTAATTTATGCTAAAACGCTACAAGGGTATTTTTTAATGTTAAAAAATATATATCTAAAACAAAAGCCTGAATTATGAGCAATTAGGAAACACTAGAAAATTTCCAAATAGATACAGGAATAAAGCAATTCATTTTCTCACAGTTATCAGTGTAATTATTATATGTGTATGTGAGTGTATGTGTGTGTATTTTTTTTTATTTGAACTTTTTGCACAATAGGTTTCATTGGTGAGCTGTATCTGGAACACCTAAGAAAGGATGATCTCAGAATTACTTATTGGATTTTGGTTTACAGTAATAAGTATAGGTGTCAACAGTTGCATGGACTTTAACCATATAATTAAGGTTGAATTTGTATCTTTGTTTGTTATTTACTAAATTGAATCATACACAAACTAGCCTTCTATTATATTATTGTGCCTTACCTGATTTTCTAATCCATAATATAGATTTATTTTAAATTGAATTTGTTTTTCCTGATAACTTAAGTTCCTACTCAGTTAATTTAAACTTTTTCTTTTTACAAAGGGCATGGTTTTTACAAGTGAGATAAATATGATTATGTATTAGAGCATGCCTTTATATGTCAATGCAGATGTATTATAAGTAATTGAACAGATTACAGAAAATATAAAAAAAATTAATGTTTTGATTTCTGTACAATGGGATCAAGCTTTGTGTTTCAGTCTTATGCAGGCTTACTGGGTTTATATTTCCCACTAGATGTAAGGGTCTTTGTCTTCTATATTTTTGACTCCCTTAAAGCAGAGGTGTCAAACAAAGGGCCCACAACACTTCCAAGTATGGCCAAAACCAGATGAAAATGTATTTGGGAAATAAACTTAACAAAATAAATAAATACAATAAAACATTTGATGTTGTAAGATTGTGGCTGTCTCTTCTTGACACCTTTGGAATTTTCTTGGCAAAGATGTTGGAATGATTTACCATTTTCTTTTCCAACTTATTTTACAGATGAGGAAACTGAGGCAAACAGGGTTAAGTGACTTGCCCAGAGTCACACAGCTGGTAAATCATTGAGGGCAGATTTGAACTCAAGAAGAGTTTTCCTAACTCCAGGTTCAGCATTCTATCCACTGTACCACCTAGCTGCCCTCTAAAATGCAACAAAGATAATATTAATATGTAGTTTTCTAATTCAATATGCAGCCTATAAGGATTCTTATCTATGGTTTAGTGGCTCTATTTTTCTTTGAATCTGATATCACTTAGCTTAGTGCTCTGTGGGAGGTCAGTGTTCAAACATTGGCTGCTTGTAGGATAATATTTGTTGACTGACCAGTTCCCTGAATTGTTTGAAAAATAAAAGGCTGCCAATTAGGGCATTTTATTATTATTATTTTTTTACTGTGGCATATAGTTTTAGGTGCTTATTATATTACATTATTATATTATATCATAGTCCTTTGTTCCCAGTCTAACCACATAAACAAAATTAAAGAATTTAGACAATTATTCAGATAATTTAAATAAACCAGATAAACCACTCTAAGGGGAAATACTAAGTAACTGAGGTAAAGTCATTTTGCTTGTTTGTTTTTCTTAAACCTTAAATTATATATGTGACATTAGATAAGTCATTTAACCTTTCTGAGGCTAAATTTCCTCTTTGCAAAATGGAACTATTATTCCCTCCCCTCTAATTTCTTTTATTCTCAAGCTTCTACAGTACAGGTTTTGATTGATATTGAATTGTTTATTTCCTTCATTGAGCTGCCTTAATTCCTTGTACCACTTTAATCTTGGAGTTTTTTTGCTTTAAATTGTTGACTAAGGGTAGCAGACCTTTCCATTGTACTTTTGTTTTCTATCTTGACCAACTCTGCCAGGCTTTCCACAGGTCCTCAATAAATTTTATTTATACCAGAGGGTCACAAACATTCTTGTGAGTCATGGCTACAGTTACTGCTCCATAAACCAATAGATTGGGCTTTCCTGTTAACCAACTGGGAATCATTCAGCTGTTGGCTATTATGCAATCTATTTAACAGAGTAAAGTGAACATCTTGACAATTCTCTAACCAATTTGGACAGTTTAAACTATTTCTGACAATTAAATTACAAAAGGGTATTTGTCCTTTGCTTCAGTCTAGATTGGATCTTTTTAATTCCAAATCCAGATGCAACAGTAGAAAAATGTCCACCATTTCACTTCATATTGTCCTATGCAGAAATGACAACAGCTATCTATTCCTCATACATGGCATTTCATTGGTCTACAATTAACAAACTATTTTCATTTTGAAAGCCTTCCTCTCAGCTTCTGAAGTCATTTGTTACACACAGAGACATGACTTCCCCCAAGTGACTGCATCTTTGGCTAGATTTTCTACTACAGGTTGTAGTACAGATTTTCTACTACAGGTCTCTCCTATTCCCTTGATCCTGTAGGAGTTGGAATATTCCTCGTTTCCCACTTCCCCTTCTATTATCTTCCTTTTGTTGACAACATCCCACAACCTTAGGTTCATTCTGTGTAAATGTACCACCTAATCCTGATCCCCATGTCATTCCCTTTCCTTTCTCACAAAATTCAGTTCCTAGCTTACAGTCTTCCTTTCCATCACAACTACTTCCCTTATACTAAAAGGCTTAGGCATGCACTATAATCTTTCCTTAAACACCCTAAATCTCTCAGTTCTTTATTGTTCTCAACTCTCATGACATACACCTCCCTTCATCTTAGCTATGCACAAAGATGGTCACATCCTTGATCTCAACGTAATTTAAAAGTGTTCTTCCTTAATATCACTCTAGAGCTATAGCCATTATTCTTCAATGATATATTGGATATTTCAAACTTGATATCCAAACCATACCCATCTCAAGCTCCAAATGTGCAGAATATAGCTCATTGTCATCAGCCTCCTAAATCCAACCAACTTCCAAATATCTGTCACCCAATTTTTCAACCTTCATATTATTCTTGTCTCCTCCCTCAT
The DNA here is from genome assembly GCF_900497805.2 of Vombatus ursinus. Lineage (NCBI taxonomy): Eukaryota > Metazoa > Chordata > Mammalia > Diprotodontia > Vombatidae > Vombatus > Vombatus ursinus. The sequence goes on from NW_020954867.1 coordinate 1,298,522, forward strand.
CTCACATATTAATTCAGCAATCAAATTTTGTTTCTACCTCTAGAATCTTTCCCATTCGACTTCTTATTTCTACTCATGCTGCCAGTGCCCTAATCACCACCTCTTTAGAGGACTATTGCTTCCTAATTTTTCTACTTCCTTCAAACTTCTGTCCCACATAGCTGCCAAAGTGATTTTCCTAAAGTATAGGTCTGGCCATGCTATTACAATACTCTGTAAACTTCAGTGGCTTCCTACTGCTTCATATAAAATCGAAATGGCTTGACATTTAAAGCCCTTCACAATATGCCTCAAACTTACCTGTCCAGCCTTATTGTTTATTACTCCCCTTGCACTCCTTCATTAGAAAAAACTTTCTGGCTTTTTTATTCATGTCCTGACTTTGCCTCTCAGAACGTTTGGTTTCCTTCAAGGTATAGGTTAAGTACTACCTTCTATATGAAGACCTCACCACTATTCCCCATGTCCTAATGCACTCCTTCCCAAAATTACCTTGCATTTACCTATTTATGTATATGTTATCTCTCCTGGTAGAATATGTGATCCTTAAGAACCTGGACTGTTTGTATTTTGTCTTTGTATCACTGGCCTAGTATAAATGTTAGCTAGGTCATTAATAAATTCTTATTGATTCATCAATTGATGTCCCATGCCTCTTTCTGTATCCCCAGCATTTAGCACAGAGCCTGGCACATAGTAGATGAATAATAAATAATTCCATGGGTGAAGGTGCAATGCTTTTTAAAAGATCACTTACTCTGAAAAGGCAGCAAAGTATATAGGTCTTCCTGACAATTTTGTGCAGTTTCGTTAATACAATGTGATATTGGTTAAAGTGTTTTAAAGTGAATGTTCATGTAAAATAATAATGGTGACTTATTTTTTGAGATGGTCAGTTTATAGAGGCTAAATATATATAGTGGAAGGCTGAACTATTTAATTACTCTGAGTCTGTTTTCTCCTATGAAAAATGGAGAAAAAAATCCTCTACCTATCTCACAGGATTGTTTTGGAGAAAGAGTTTTATAAAGCTCAAGAGTCTATATAAATCAAGGCTTGGTGGTGCCAGCTACCAGGGAGGCTGAGGCTGGGAGTTCTGAGCTGCTTATCAGATGTCGTCACAATGTATGGCATTGATATGGCAGGTCCTCAGAAGCAAGCAACCTAGGGAGAGGCAAGTAAGTCAAGGTTAGAAACAAAGTAGGTCAAAACTCTTGTTATAATGAGAAGTGGGATGAGATTGGGCCATAAATAATAGCTAACATTTACATAGCACTTACTCTGTGCCAGGCACTGTGCTAAGTGTTTTATAATTATTCTTTTATTTGACCCTCATATCAGCCCTGGGAGGTAAGTACTATTATTATATTCATTTTACACATGACAAAACTGAGGCAAACAGAGGTTAGGCGATTCACCTGGGGTCACATAGCTAGGAAGTTTCTGAGGCTAGATTTGAATTAAGGTCTTCCTGACTCCAGGCATGGCCTTCTATTCACTGTGCCACCTGGCTGCCCTAATTCTCCATGTTATTTCCAGCATAGGAGACCAAATTTTTAAAAAAATAACAATAAATTTTAAAATACTACAGGAATGATATGTTTAGAAACTAATTAATGAATATACTACTTTAAATAAATCAACCCCTCAACAAGCAATCATTTAGCATTTACTAGACATTATGGTAGGCACAGGACATACCATGGCAAAAATGAATTAAACCTCCCCTCAAGAGGCTTATATTTTATCAGCAGAAAAAAAGGCATAAACACATGTATAAAGAAAGACTATCTGTTTGTCTATCTATCTATCTATCTATCTATCTATCTATCTATCTATCTATCTATCTACACAATATTTAATTAAATAAAGGAGTTGTAATCACTAATAGCTGAGGGGTCACAAAAGGCCTCAGGCAGGAGGTAACACAAACTGAAGTTTCAATTCAGATAAGGATTCTGAGGGGAAGAACAAAGGAAGAAGTTCATTCCAGGAATGGGGGATAGCCTTTTAAAAGTCATAGAGATAGGAAATTAAATGCTACGTATGAGTAAGTATGCCAAATTGTTTGGAATCTACCATATGTGACAGTGACAAAGAGTAAAATATTCAATGAGTCTAGATAGATAGTCTGGAATCAGAGTGTGTGAAGGATTTAAAATGACAAAGCAGTTTATATTTTATCCTAGAGGGAATAAGGACCCACTGGTGTGTTTTGGTCAGGGTAGAGACATGGTCAGAACACTGATATAGTATTGTCTCCATGGCGGCTCTATGAGGGATTGATTAAAGAGGAAGAAAGGTTTGAGGCAAGGAGACCAATTGTGACGCTACAATGTCTCTTCTTAGGTAGCATTGTAATGTAGTGGAATAAGTAAATTTGCCTCATACTTGAACTGTATTTTCAAGTACCAAGACTTTTCAATTTGGAGATTCACACACACACACACACACACACAATGTGTGTGTGTGCACATATATACACATATATACATGTGTACAGGTATATGTATACATATACATATTATATATGTGTGTGCTTATGTATTTAAATGTGTCCTACTTTCCCCTACCTTCATAAAAAAACATACAGGGGAATGGATTTAAAAATGGAAAAGACCTAAGGAGTCATCTAGTCTAACTCTGTCAGTAGCCAGAATTCAAATTCAGGTTTTGTGAAATTAAGTGCTATTGTGCATTGGTAATTTAGAACATCATACCGTTTTACATCTTATTTATTTTCTTTTTCTCCCTTTAAAATCAAACTGCCAGATGTCATTTCTCTTGCTATTAAGCTTGTCATTCTCTAACAACCTCTCCACAAACTTCCTGCAACCTCCTTCTACTTTTCTGCTTTTATTCTGTTTTGGGAACCCAGCTAACTAGGCATACTAACAAATGTATACTACATAATAGTTAGCAAAGCCTTGAATGATACCCTAAGAAGTAAAATACATGTTTCTAGAGCAGGGTTTTTGTGGCAGTTGTCATTTGTGATTCAAAGACCTCTTTTGCTTAATTCCAGTTTGGGATTCTGTTGTGGAAGGTTCAAAGTTTCCAGAAATCTGACCTACCAGTATATGGGGGTATATGAATTTTAGCAGAAGTCTTTCAATTCTCACTAAGTGATATATGCTTACTACAGTAAGCATATATTGGCAATAAATCTATACACAGCTATAGAGAACAATGGCTGGATAAATTATCTTTATGTTAAAGCCTTATGGTAACACCTTTTATTTTAAAATTCTATCCCATGATAAGGTTTTTCATTCAAAATGTTTAAGACACTGAAATACATCAGAAGTCAGATCAATTTATCAACTAGTATTTATTACAGAGATCTGATAATGGAATACACCTGCCTCCTTTGAGACTCGGACATAGTCACTGTGCTTTGTTTTGTATAACTGCAGATCTATGTTACAGAAGAGTCTGGAGTGGGGTATATATATACCCACACATATATACATACATATACATGTGTGTATGTATACATATATACATGTGTGTATGTGTGTATATACACATATGTGTATACATATACACATACATACATTAAAAACAGCTTTATTAAAGACATATCTACAAAACTTTTTAAAAAGCCACACTAAAAAAATGAGAACTATAAACTAATGTGATATATGAAGTCAAAAGCTCGTGTATAGATATAGTTTACGAATGGAAAATGTTCAGGAAGATTGGCCTTACTCCTGCTTCAAGAATAATCATTCCCAATCTTATTAAAGTTTTGCTTGTGGACACTCAAAAACTAATTTTTTTTTTCTTGAGTTCTATCAGATAATGGGCACCCATGAGGTCAATCACTGGAGAACTTAAAGGTTGATGCTAGAGTGACATGTTTCACTTAGTTCTGTATGTAAGAAGGGGCAATTTAGAATAGTACTGCTGTAAGCATCACAGGGACTGACTCCAGCGAACTTAGGGATTAAATTAGAAGGAACCATCTTGTCTACAATTCTATTATCTGTATCTATGAATAGGGCTTTTGTCACCTAAGGTTAAAAAGTCAGTCTGGGGGCATTCCCAAAAAAGATTATATTATTTTGACTTAAAATTGTTCCCTTTACATTTTGTTGCTCTCACAGTATTACACAATATGAAAAACAAACAAAAACTTTGGGCCAAATACTATTACACTACTAGAATAAATAGCCTTTCTCTTTTTCAGCATTCTTATAGATTAAGACATTGCAGCTGTTTCCCCTTATGTCTACCATGTTTTCTGAACCTAAGAAGACTATTCTGTAACCCTGAATCTTGAAGAAGTACTTTGAAGTCTTTAGGTTATGTCTAGTGTAACACAGTAAAATCCTTTAATTGACTGACGTCCTATAAATTTCTTAAAGCATTTCAATAAGAAGCCAACTGTAGAAGAATTTCCATAATCAGTAATAGGCTGGTACTAAGATAATAAACATTTCATGGCCCAAGAGAAAATATCAGATTTAATTTTTCAAGTTAGGCATGACCATTATAAGATTCCATGAAGCCCAGGCATCTGAGATCAGTTTTTTATTCATAAAAACTACTTCATATTAAAGTGCTATATTCTAGTTATTAAAAAGATAAAGAAAGATGTTTTTAAGTTAACTCATAGCTTAAGGCAGCCTGAAGAAGGATTACTTTGCTGTCTATCCTCTTACAGAAGAATTAAAAACATTCTACATCCATATTGCTATTTGAACACTACTTGCTAGATTCAAAGAGTTGAGCTAAGGTTGAATATTTTTTAATTAAATATTTGTGTTTTATTCTTTAATTTTATGTTTACATTAATTCTAATGTAGACTACAAGAATGTACTCAGTCTTTTTATATCACTCAGTCACGCAATATCTAGGAGAAGAAGGTTTTCCTCAGGACTGTTTTTTTTGGGGGAAAGTATAGTTTGAATGGATATTCTTGTCAACATGACATAGTGGATAGTGGATGAAATTTTTGTATATGGAGCCAGGAAAACCTGGGTTCCAATTTCATTTCTGATATTAACTGCATGACCATGGGAAAGTCATTTAAAGTCTCTAGCATTTAGTTTCCTTTATAAAATTTCTGTTATAAAATGGGAATAATAATCCATCTAAAGTGTACCTCAAAGGTTTATTGTGAGACTAAAATGAGATAATATATCTAGTGTATTTTTAGAACTTTGAAATGCTTCAAAAACTAACAATTATCATCATTGTCATGGTGTTCAGAGAATAACCTGACTATAACAGTTGATCCCACCAATATCTCCACCCTACATTACAACTGTTTCTGACAGTTGTGGTCAGTGAGTTTTCATTATCTTCTCTGATTGGCCAGAAGTATCCCCATTTCTTAAAACTGTGCAGTTAAGATCTCCTCAGGCTAAGAATTTGTATTACTCTTTCTGAGCAGTATGACGTCTGTAACAACTCATCACAACATATGGCCTCTTGACAGTTGACAGCTGTCAGTCAGGCCAGCTGCTCAGGCATGGTAAGGTGGCACATGAGACATGAACAAAGATCAAGCCAAGTCCAAGCTAAAAGATCAGTACAGCTGGTTTGATTAGTCACTAATGAATCACTTTTTCTGGAAACTTCCCCGTACTATGCCAAACTTGTTCCAAAGGCATGTTTGGCTTAAAATCCATGCTGGGCAAGTCTGGCACTGCCATCTCGTAACATTTTATGCCCATTTATTCCTTCCTCTAATAATTGTTTGCTCCTTTGTATACAAGAGGAATACTAGGCTGAGGATCTATGATCTCTAAAACACTCCAATCAACCATATATAATATGAAAATGATGAAAGCACAGGAAATAAGGCGATCACAGCATCTTCAGAAATACTTTGTTTATACTTGATATAAATATTAGTCATAGGAGTCTAATTTCTGAAAATATAGAACAAAAGCAGAAATATAACAATGGCTCAGGGATTGTAGTATCTAAATCTAGTTCTTGGTCAAAAGCGAAACGTGATTTTGTCATTAACTCAGAGAATTTCTCTTTAAAGAATAAAGCCACTATTTTGGATGCTTTAACATCAATTGTTCCAAGACAAGCTAGAGCTATGGTCAAATTGATAGAAAATAACAAGGAAAGTACATTATGTTTTCGGGATTATTAAAAAAGATATTTTCTTGTGTTTTCAACTAAGACAAAATATTATTCCTTAAAATTTGATTAAACCTCCCCTCCACAAAGATGCTTGTGTTTATTCTATTATTCATAGTTAATAGATTAAACATAGTCAAAAGTTCTTGACACTGACTTACAGTTCTTCCCTTTTAATGTCACAATTGCATGTATACACACTTACCACGAAGAGTTCATTATTAATAATGAATTTGTTTATTTAGGAACAAATAGAACTCCCGTGTCTGATTGGGCTTTCACCAGCTCTCAGCTCTATCTGAATCCCCTCATTATGGAAGAACAGTTCCCATGGTAACTATTACATCATTTAAGACAAATTCTATCTGAAAAAAAACAGAACAATTTAATAAAGAAACACATTCACTTTTGTGTAATTTGATTTTGTTATTGTATAATTTGAAAAACAATTGCTCAGTAGACAATAAAATATTCATTCTGAGAAGCCAACCATTTACTCATGATTTACAGTCTACTTTTCAGTAATTCTGATATCCAAACCTCTTAATCTATCAATATTCTTGAACTTGCCTAATGATTGCTGAGGAAGAGAAAACTTCCAGTCACTTTCTTTGCCTCTATAATTTAACCTCTTTTCCACCTTTTTTTTTTTCCTAACTTGTCCCATAAAGGCCATTTTGGTCTATACAGCCATAGTTTATGATATCGAAATACAAATTAAATTGTTTTGCTCTCTTAGGAAATTTTAGTCATAATATTTAACTGTGGTAGGGGGAAACTTCCTTAAGTCTTATTTTACAAAAATTTTAAATCTTCTTGGCTCTCTGCTTCAATAAGTAGGTGCTCCTGTTATTCAACTTAGGTGCTTAATAAGTTTCATACTTTCTCCAATGAGGTCTTAAGCTTGGAAAAAATAGTGATCATATTTTCTATTTGTTGTGTACCTCCACTGTGTCTAGTAGAGTGATAGGGCTTAGTCAAATCTTATTGACTTACTGGGAGATTTGATCATTTTTAACCCCCCCAAAATGTTGCCAATTTCTTAATATTTTAATATTCAAAGAATCTATTTCCCCCATCATTGTGGATATTTCTTTTTTTCTGTTAAAAATCATCGATTGTCCTTTAAATTTTCTTAATAGGCACAGAGAATTATAGTATACACACTAAGGAGGAAACAATATTGTTGTACTCCATGACTTGATCAGACAACATCTAGGGAATTATTGACAGTTGTGGGTATTAAATTTAGGAACATCGATAAGCTAAAGAGTGTTTGAACACAGGATGGTGAAGAGCCTCAAGATTATGAGGAGCTGAAGGTATTCAAGAGGTTTACACTAAAGAAAAGAAGACTCAAGTAGGACATGATAGCTGTCTTGCAGTACCTGAAACACTCACACGCAAGAGAGAAGAAACTTGCTTTGTTTGGTACCACAAGGCAGAAGTAGGGACAGTGAGTAGAAGCTAGAAAGAGGTTAAGTTAGCCTTGACATTAGGGGAAAAAAGAAACAACTTTTTAACAAGTAGTGCTATCTGCTACCTCTGGAGCTTGTGAGGGGTGTGTGTGTGTGTGTGTGTGTGTGTGAGAGAGAGAGAGAGAGAGAGAGAGAGAGAGAGGAAATGTTAAACACTTACTATGTCTTTTGCACTATGCTATGCTCTTAGGAGGTAGGAATACATTTCCTGACCTCTAGAAGCTTATATTCCAAATATCTTCCTCTTTGTCCTATTGGGAAAACAATTCTTTTTTACTTGCTAACTTACTATAAAGAAGTTGAACATTGATTCTTTTTTTTTCAATTCTTTTTTTGGGGGGCAGCTAGATGGATAGAGCACTGGGCTTGGAATCAGGAAGAGTCATCTTCATGAGTTCAAATCTTCCCTCAGACACTTACTAGCTATGTGATCCTGGGCAAGTCACCTAACTTTGCTTGCCTCAATTCAAACAAATTGGAGAAGGAAATGACAAATCACTACTGGATCTTTGCCAAGAAAACTACAAAATAGAGTCATAAAGAGTTGGAAATGATCTAACAACAAATGAATTTTTTAGTGATAGAAATTTTTTTAAAGTATCTTCACTGAAACAAAACTGTCAGGTGTGGGGATGGGGCACAGGAGATAATTATAATGAGACTTTACCTCAAAAATAAGTATATTAATTAAAATAAACTGAAATTATATTTTTACATTTTCACTTAGTAGGACTAGTACAGATTTGGAGACACAAATTTTTACACCATACTAGTAGCAATACGTACATAATACTAATCTCAGTTCATTCAAATCACAGGTAGAAGAACGAAGTGATACAGTATTATTTATCATCATATACAATAAAATATTACTATTATTACTGTTGCTAATAATAACATGTTACTGGAAGTGAGAACAACTGCATTCTATCTTTTGATAGCAGCTTCTCTTCTAAAATGCTTAAGATTTAACAAGTTGACCCTTATTTTTATGAGCTGCTTCTAAGGGTTGATCCTTAAGGGGCAGGAAGTCTATCAGTAAAAGCCTACAGGATATAAGGATCACCAGTTAGTATGACTGAATCTGAAAGAAGAGTTTCATCTGTAAAATCAGAAGTTAGGCATATACATATACCTATGCATATATATATATATATACATACATATACATATATAGACAGCACACATACATATGCAATACATATGTATGTATAAACATATTTGCAAGTACATACAGAAACATACATGTATATACAAATATATAATTTATATGTATATACACATATACATACATTTATTTCAGCACTTTAGTGATAGCAAGGAACTTAAAACAAATTGGGTCCCATCGTTGAGGATTTTCCAAACAAACTCTGAATTTTTGTGCCAAAGCAATGATGCATATGAAGAATTTAGGTAATTTGGGAAGAATTATATGGACCTATTCAAGACGAAGTAAGAAGAACAATTTATACATGATCATAATAATTGAAAAGGAAAATAACAGAGAAAGACAACAGAACTCTGATTAATACACCAACCAGTCATGGCTTTGGCCTTCCCTTCTCTTTGTGAAAGTGAAGATTAGGTTTTAAACTATAAGACAGCCAATGTACCAATTAATTTTTCTTAACTCTTTTACTTGAGGGAGAAGAGTAACTCTTGAGAAAGTCATATAGGTGATCTTGAGTCCGGTCAAAAAGACACCTACTTCTTTTATTAATGGTGACCTCCAGGATGTAATCATCTATACTCCTTCTTACTGAGTGTGAGGATTACACAATAGCTAGGATCATAAAGGACTTATCAAACCAGGGTAGCCACATGTTTCAGAGCTTCTTATTAAGTAAGTATAATTGATGTAGGAATAGATTTTGAGTCTTATTGTAATAGAGTTGATTATCTGCATTGACCTTTAAGATCCCCAAAGTAGTTTTATTTCTGTGTGTTAGATGCATTTGAATTTAAAGGAGCAAAACCTGTACATGTGTCTTTGTGTATGTGTACATGTGTGTGTGTGTGTGTGAGACTTACTAGACATAAAGAAGAATAGCCTATAAAAACACATTACCACTGTTAAGATCTAAGAATTTAAAAGATTAGTTCCAAAGCAGAATGTTAGGACAACAACAGTTCCCCTGCCAAGAAAAAATGTAGTCTTACACCCCAACTTCTGTATTTAATAAAATGAGTTATACTCATTTGATTGGTCTTACGACATTTAACATAAAACTGGTAAGGTGCCCTCTGGAAATAAATTAACACTGCTGCATTCTGTATCAGTCAGAACACCACATCTATAAAGATGTTTATTTCTGAATGGCACATTTTAAAAGATATATTTATCTCCTGGAATATGTCAGAAGGAAGATAGACTTAGCAGTGAGCAGGCTTGAAACCATGTCATAATAGAATCATTTGATGGAACCAAGAATGGTTAACCTGCAGAAGAGAAGACTAGGATAGATAGCTAGCTTCAAAGATTTGAAAGGTTGTTGTATAGAAAGAAATAAGACGTATTTGTCATGTTTTTAAGAAAGAATAAGCAGAAGGCAGATTAAGATCAGTGTGTGTGTGTGTGTGTGTGTGTGTGTGTGTTGAGGGGATAAAATTTATTGGTGGAGAGAACAGACTATAAAAAAAAAGAGATGTGGAAAAAAAAAGATGTAAGAAAGAACTTCCTGCTAATTAGAACTCTATGAAGATGGAATGGACTGCATCATAAGCTAATTTCCCATTACTGGTGGTATTTACAGATTCAAACCACTTGTCAAGAATGCTATTAAGGGAATCCACATCAGGGGGTTGGGCTAGATGACCTCTGAAATTCCTTCCAATTCCAAGATTATGTGATTGTTATGGAATCTCAGAGAGCAGCTTTTTGTAAGTTTATCACAGGCTATTCTCTTACTTAATTATACACTAGAAATAAATGCATTAGAACAATTTAGACAGTGAATACAAGTCAAGCTTGAATTCCACATAGGTAAGTCAAAATGTGATGTTGTGCGAAAGAGATGGAAAGGTAAAGACTGAATAGGCAATCAACACAGTACATAAATGACCCAATTATATCTAGGGAAAAATGTATAACGATGGAGATATGAGTCTGTTAGCCTTCATGTAGAATTCAGCTTACAGACAGACTAAAATAACTACTAGTTTGATTCAGGAAGATTTAGAGCATATACCCATACTTTAATTATGTCAGTCATGAAATTATTTTTTCATTAATGATGTCAGTGGGATTTCAGCAAATTATGGTAAGAGTAAACTATTACTCTTAAGAATAAAAAATTTCTTGCCCATTGGCAGGGAGACCATTCTATTACTGGACATGGAATTTGTGAAAGGAAGTGGTCAATATATTTTTATTCATTGATGCTGGGTATTATGGTAATAGATAACAAGGACCTAAAAAGCAGGGTAACTCACTCATGTTGACCCTTTGTTCTATTACTCCTCCAGAGATGGAATTAGTATTCATAGAAGGGGAGGCAAGAGGAAGAAATGCAAAGTAACTTACTTCTTTTAAATATGGGAAAGGTCCAGAGTCAGTGTTTTGTTACATTGGAAAAAGTCTAAGTTCAGAGGGACATCTTCAATTTGATACTCTTTACTTAATGGAATGATATGGCATGATTATATCACATGAAGATGGGAGAAAAAAATTTAAATAAGATTTAAATTAAATTTGTTATTTTGATGTCCTATTAATCCTTGAGTAAAAATTAGAAACTTTTAATATCATAAAAGCTATGCAAAGCACACACACACACACACACAAGATATTTACCCTTAAATTTTGGGGAGACTCACTCAACACCAATGTAAGAGATAATTAAAATCATTAGTCTATTAAACCCAATTAAGAAGTGGCAAAAATGAATGAGAAATTATATTCCAGAGAAGCTTCCATCACAAACTATAAATCAAAAGTTAAAAACTCTGAGTATTCAAATAGGAACATTAAATTTAAAAAGTCAAGCATCGGATGATAAACTAAAATATAACTAATATGTAAACACTGGAATGAGGGGTTTGGATTAAATGTAAGGTCCTTTGTTTCCTGTCCCTTAAGGTATAGTAAGGGTATTTTGGCTCATAAGGTCCTGGCTATCTAGTTTTGTGTAAGTGGCTGGATAGAGGAAATGTTAAAGGGAAGCTCTGTCTTTTCTTTCACATACATTAGGACCCTTATGTTACAATTATCCCTCCTTTAGGAATAATAACAAAGGAGGATGCCCATTGAAACAAAATACGGTTTCTCTTAGACCAGAGAATTCCTGACCCTTGGGTAAATCCTAGTAATTGTACCAAGGGTAATCACTCTAGTAGCAGACAGATTACATATGTAATGCAGACTCATCCACACTGACTTTAAGCAAATATGCGACACAAATAAAAATTATAAATTTGTCAGCCTGCAACAAAGACTTCTAACATCATTTATAATATCTCTTTTGCCTAGGACATGAGAGCGTAACTTTTGATCCTGAAACAGAGTGACAAGCAACCATTGGCAGATTATTCTTTTCTTCTGAAGTCCCTTGATAGCAGGGACAAAAGGAATTTCAGAGACACACCAGACAACAAGGAGCTGATATTCCTTGTCCAGAGCCATTGCTCTAGATCTTTCACCTGAGAAACAAGGTTAAGAAGTTTCCTTTCTTCCACCTATGTTATCTAAGAATCTGACTGAGAGATTAAGAACACAGACTCACACGAAAAGCTAGTTGAAGAAGAAATTCTCAACAGTTTTTCAAGTGGAACTCCTTAGAGTAGGAGGTCTTGCAAGACTGTACTACTCACTACTGGTAGAGTTGTGAGTTGCTACAACTGTTCCTTGAAAAGAGTTTAGAATTATGCAAGAGAAGGTGATACTAAATTATGTGTACCTTTTTCGACCCAGAGAATACAAAAACATCCAGAATAGTATTAATTGTGGTAATAAAAAACTGGAAACCAAATAAGCCCAATGCTCAGGCAATGGCTGAAAAAATATGAGGAACATTATTGCACTGTGAGAAATGAAAATAAGATGATTTAAATAAATATGGAAAGATTCACATGAAGTGATACAGAATGAAGAAATCAAAGGCAAAATAATGTATGTATATATGCAGTGATTCCAACAATGCAAATAAAGTCAATGCTAAGAGGCAATAACGTTCAGTCAATTATAATGGATAATTAGAGTACTAAATTATAAAAAATAAATTACACATACTTTCTACCAACAATTAGCAAACTATAAAAATGGAAAGTGACTTGTGCTATCAACCACAGACAACTATACTGTCAGCCTCACTTTGATTTATTTGACCATTTTCGGGAAATGTATAAGGAAGTTTATTTGAATTTGAGTTGTGAAGTTTCTGTTCTGTCAAAATTTCTATCAATAATCTTAAAAAAAAACAAAAACAAAACAAAAATGAGTGTCATGACTGTATAAACAGTTCCTACGCTGCAATATCTTCCCTAAGAAAGCTGGGAATTGGAGTCAAACAGATAATCACCACTAAGTAATCCTTTAACATTAGTGGTTATAAGCCAAAGCTTTTAGCCTGATTCTGACATAGTTGATTCCTAAGAGCAAAGATGGTCTGGCTATGTTGACTAAAATTCTTCCCCCACATGTAATCCTAACATACTTGGCAGGACTCATTACATATTTCTATGGTCTCTAACTTGAATATCATAGGACATCACATTGTAAGTGGGAAGTAGCTGCACTAACAACATCAATAATAACAAATACTAGGATTTACCCAAGGGCCAGGAATTATCTGGTCTCAGAGAAACCATATTTTGTTTCAACTGGCATCCTCCTGTGTTATTATTCCTAAAGGAAGGATAATTGCTAATTGCTAATGTATGTGAAAAAAAAGACAGAGCTTCCTTTTATCATTTCCTCTATCCAGCCACTTACACAAATTATGTATGTGCACACCCAAGTCAGCAAGGTTAAAAGGTCTAAAAGCTTATATGCTTTTTGTAAACTAGTGTATCACAAAAATATACATCAGTATTTATCAAATGTTCATTATTTCCACACTTTTTTTCTGTCCCTGCCCATTACCTAGTCTTATAAACATCCTCTTTCAAGTAGATGGCATTTTATTCATAACTGTCACAATGAATTTTGGCTCTTTGGTATATTTCAGGGTCCTTATTGTTTCTTTTATATCTAAATAATCAACCATATGGCTGACTTCTCAAGAGATCACTCTAGAACAATTTTTTTGTGTAATGGACCCCTTTAGTAGTCTGATGATGCTTATGGACCCCTTCTCAGAATAACGATTTTAAATGCATTGGTCCACAAAGAAAATCATTATTTAAGGGAATATCATTATTTAAGGATATATAAGATGTAATTTTGTCAACATGCAACATAAAAGAACTCAGCTACTACCCCCCTCTGCCATTTCCAGTGGATAGACCCAAATAAACTTGGAGAAAAATCTCAAAATTTTCCATTCCTACCAATAAAGATATTGCATTTTCACAGCTAGTATAGTATTCTGGGGGAAGGAAGGACATCCCATATTGACAGAAAAAAAAAGCTTCCTGTGTCATGAACAATTCAATTCAATTCATTAAACTATCACAATTATTTATTAAGCCTTTGATATGTGCAAGGCATCATGCTAAATGCTGGACATACAAAGATGAATAACAACACAGACCCAAACTTCAATAAGTTTAGTTTAATGTAGGAGATAAAACATATGCATAACCAACTATTCAAAAAAAAAAAAAAGATGGGCTTTCTAAAAGAAGGGGAGAGAGATTCATACAAAGAGTCAGAAAAGATGACTTTAGGGAATATGAGGAAGTCTTCAATGAGAAAGATTGCACATGAGCTGTACCTTGAATAAATATAAGGATTTGAACAGGTGCAGATACAGAGAGAAGGCATTCAAAGTATTAGACAATGTGCTAGAAATGCTAGAAGAAGCAAAGACACATTTGGTGAACAGTTTATAGTCTAGTGGCTGAAACAGAATACATAAAGAGATGGCAAAGTAAAATATAAACTGGAAAGCACAGGTTAGAGACAGGTTTTATAAGACTCTAAATGCCAGGTTAAGGACTGTGTATTTTATTCTGAAGGCAATGAGAATCCATTTGAATGTTTTGAGCAGGAGACTGATGTGGTCAGAACTGTGCTTTAGGAAGACTATTATGATCTATATCATTATTATTAATGCGCCTGTGTGAAAGACGGATTGCAATGGGGAAAAACAAGGGTCAATGAAAATTATTTAAAAAGCTATACACATAACAGAGGATATAGGAGCCTGAATCCTGCCAGTGGAAAAGAGGTAGAGATGTGAGAGGGCCATTGGTACTCCGTGTAGTGAAGAGTGTATCTCTGCACAATGCTAACCATTGTGTCATCCAAGGATATTCCCATCCCCACGATGGGAAACTAAGCAAAAGGTGGGACTGTATAGAGAAACTGATTCTGCTTCCAAGCCATAGGTCACCACGATATGACTTCAGAAAGAACTTACATCCATTGTTTTTAATGTTTACGGTAATTACATTTATCTAAGCAACTTGCATACGTACTCAGTTGTAAGACTTTTAACTAAATTTCTGTAACAAACATGCTGTTTTTCTTTTTTATACCAAGAACACTACAGAATTAATGCAGAGTTCTAAAGATAATCTAGTACACTAAGTTTTAAGTCTTCACTCTTTGTGCTGTTATTTCTAGCACAGTAAGCACAGTCTTTCATATGTTTAAAAACTGGAATCTTAAGTTGTTACCACGTCAGTTGGCATGCACACAGAAGTCATAAAAAAAAGTTTAAATTAACAACTTTCAAACCCTGGGGAGGGAAAAATCCTAAAAGTGCACAATTGTGAGTATTTACAATTATCAAAATGTCAAAACCTCCTAAAGATTGTTCATGAAATCTTCGAAAATGAGATCTCAAAGCAGTATTTTCAAAATGAAAAAGTAACAAAAAAGGCATATTCACAATTTCTCCAACACTTGTGTCAACCATTTAATTTTTTTCACTTATAAAATGAAACAAAAAACTGGACACCATGTTTCATTCTTTCAGTTAATATTCACAATTATGGTGGCTACAATTGCCCAGAGCCAGTTTATACTGAAATTAAATTCTTTACATCAAGTAAACGGTTGCCCACAACTGCTGGCAAGTGCACAAATGAACTAAAACTTCTATGTTTGGGGAGCAATAAATTCTACTCCAACGATCTGCCCCACTTCATCTGTTCTCTTCATGCTCAGAAATCCCTGAGGGTTGAGACTTACTGTCCCTGCCCACTGGAAGTGGCTACTGGCTGGGCCACATTCTGTTTTATTGCTGTCCAGTCAAACGTATAGTCATATTGGTGGTTCAGAGTCTTGAAAAGGGCACGGAATAGTTGCTTCAGGTACAAATAATCTGGTGCTTCTTCAAATCGTAGGCCCCTGCAATAGTTGAGATACATGGCAAATTCTGCTGGGAACCCCTTACACAAACTCTCCACCGAGGTGGACAACTTTTTCTCGCTTATCTTCTCGTACTTTTGTTTCTTTGTCGCAGCGTTGAGCCCCTGCCAGGGTAGGCTGGTTCTATTAAAATACATGAGCACGTACCCGAGGGACTCCATGTCATCCCCGCGGCTCTGCTCAATGCCCAGGTGCGCATTGATGCTGGCATACCTGACAGTGCCAGTGAGGTTTTTATCTTCCCTGTAGGGGATATGCTGCTTGGTTTTGGTGTCTCGGTACTTTTTGGCCAAACCGAAGTCAATCAGGAACAGCTTATTGACGTGGCGGCCGGTGCCCATGAGGAAGTTGTCCGGCTTGATGTCCCTGTGGATGAAGTTCTTGGCATGCACATACTCCACCCTGCTGATCATCTGGTCGGCCAGCATGAGCACGGTTTTCATGGTGAACTTGCGGGAGCAGAAATTGAAGAGGTCTTCGAGGCTGGGGCCCAGCAGGTCCATGACCAGCACGTTGTAGCCTTTATCCCGGCCGTACCAGCGGATGTGCGGGATGCCCACGCCGCCCTGCAGGGCCTTGTACAGCTTGCTCTCGTGCAGCAGCCGGGGCGAGCTGGCCTTCTGCGACTCCAGCTTGACCGCCACCTCCTCGCCGTTGGAAACGTTGACCGCCAGGTAGATTTTCCCGAAGGAGCCGGCCCCGATCTTCTTCAGCAGCTTGTATTTCCCTCCGAAAATTAATTCGGCGCTCTTGGTGCTTTTCTTGCTGGCCACAGACATGATCAGGCGATGGAAGGAGGCGAGGCGGGGAGCCTGGGGCGGTGGCTGAGCGGCGGGGATCAGCGGTGACCGGGATGCTTGGGCTGAGGGCTGCCTGGAGGAGGCGGCAGCGGCAGCCGCAGCGGCAGCGGCGTGTGCGGGCCCTGCCCCGGCCCCTCACCGCGGGCCTTGGGGGGGCGGCTCCGAGGCCTTAAGATCAGCAGCCTCAGCCGGAATGCTTCTAGGGGACGTCCTGGGGCTGAAAAAAGCCGGGGAGTGGGTGGTCGCTCTCCTTCCGGCTTGCTGCCACCTCCACCGACTGCCACCGGCCTGCTAGCTCCAAGGTCACTCTACCGTGGCGGCCATCTTGGTCCTCTGGTTGAACTAGATCCATTTGTAAGAACACGCCCTCCCCCGCCCCCAGCGCAGCCCCCTAGGCCGTAAATGCGGGGCCAAGTCTGAGGGCAGGCGAGGGTGTAGTGGGGGAGGGGGAGCTGCGAGGGGAGGGGGAGCTGCGGGGGGCGGACCATACAGCCTGGGAAAGTGTGCGCCTGGAGGCTGTGTTGTTACCAGGGCTGCTCTGGTTTGGTTTTCTCAATTTCCTCTAGGTGCTCCTGAAACAACTAGCTCACAGAGCTAGAGGTGGGATAGACTTTGCACAACATCCAGCCCAATCCCTCTTTTTGCAGATGAGGAAACTCAGACCCAGAGAGTTAAGTATTTTTTTTTTTTAAGTACTGATTGCTTTCAAAAGGAAAGGATATTTGGGAGCTTTTTAGTTAACTAAGCACTGGTATGTGATTAAACCTAGTTGCATTTGAAGGCACAGATACATAAAGGGCTTGACTAGGAGAGTGGAATAGGACTAAAAAATAATAGTGTAGAAAAGTGCTGCCTTCCCTTTGAGGTACCAAAGAAGGACACTGGAAGTGGAAAGATGGGGCAAGATGTATTATGGAAGTGAACCTTGCTCTTTAACAGAATCATCCCCATTTCTTACTTACCACCCGTTGATTAAATAATGATTAATTAAAATTATAATTAAATTAATTAAAAACATTCAATTTTGATTAAATGTTGATATCTATGTGTATATATGTGTGTACATATACACATATACATAACGTATGTGTGTTCTCATAGGGTAGGAGGCAAAGAAATCTATTTATCCAAGTCAGTGATGTTGTTGTTCACTTGTTTAAGTTGTGTCCAATTATTCATGACTGCATTTGGAGTTTTCTTGGCAAAGATAATAGAGTGGTTAGGCATTTCTTTCTCCAGTCCAAGTTAATAAGCAAAACAGAAATCAAAGACAGTATGCATAGGAGAATATATACCAATCAATCCAGAGTGAAGGAGCCCTTCTATTGTGAGTGAGTAACTCAGTTGACATAATTGGAAGGGACTTAAGAGTTAAGGTAGCCCAACCTCGACCTGAAGCTCAAAGTTCTTTTACAGTTTTTCAGGGTTAAAGGTTTCTGAGAGTAAAATCTGATTTTGTGTGTTTCCACGTAAATTGGGGCAGCTGCACAAAGTGGCTAGAGAGCACAGCCTTGAAGCAAGGAAGACTTGGGTTCAAGCTTATGAGAACTAAGGCAAGTCAAAATCTCTTAGTGCTATGAGCAATCTAAAATAATAATAAAAAAATTAAATTAAAAAAAAGTTTTGTTTTAAAGTTTCAGAGGGGGTGCTGAGTAGCACATGATCTAATTGAGTTTCATCCCCAGGAAGTTTCCTATACAAATGAAATCAAAGGTCATGTCCTCAGCCCTTCCGTAAATTATATTCTCTCCTTTCTCATAAAGATTGGATATATTCTAGGGGCAGCTAGGTGGTGAAGTGGATAAAGCACATACCCTGAAGTCAGGAAGACCTGAGTTCAAATGTGGCCTCAGATCAAACACTTGACACTTACTAGCTGTGTGACCCTGGGCAAGTCACTCAACCCCCCAAAAAAAAGAAAGAAAAAAAAAAGATTGGATGTATTCTTAATGCAGTTCACATCGAAGTACCTTGATGAGATACACTTACTTTCTTTTGAAAGAGCCTGAGGTAGAAGAAACAAGCAAGGGCTCTCAATGCTATAAAGTAAAAATGGGGGGGGGGAGGGAAAGAGAGAAAAGGGGAAGAGAAACAGGGGGTGGCAGAGAGTAGGGGGAGGAAGAGAGAGACAGAGGGAGAGAAGGAAAGTTGAAAGGGAGAAAGGGAGGTTAGGGAAAGAGAAAGAGGAAAAGGGAGGTAGCGAGAGGGAGTGAGGAGAAGAGAAACAGCTCTGGTGCGGAACAGAGAAAGAACTGCTCAGAAATTAGTGACCTAAGGGCACTTTGCGTTGAACTATAGTGAAACAAACATTCCAAGGTGATTGTATAAGATAATCAGTGACAATTGAGAAAGATTCCAGGTTTTACCTTAGGTTTAGGTTATTTAAAAGTATAGTGGGGTTAGTTTAGGCAAGATAGTATTGTAACAGGTTGAGAAAGGCTCAGGTCCCCAAACTTCTCTCCTCTTCCCCCTCCCCCCACATCTCAAGTATGAACAGAAAAAATAGATAGATATGCATATATATGTGTATATATGTATATATGTGTATACACACACACACACACATATATATATATATATAATATACATATAGCTGGCATCTGTAATTAGAGATCCAGCACAACTAGAAATAAATTAAGTAGGAAATGGCAATAAAATGAAAAAGTTTTAGAAAATTTGAAGCAGTGAAATCAGTGGAAATACAGTTAGAAGGATAACCTACAGAAGCAACAGAAAATATAGCAAAACAAAATTAGAGAGCAATTCAACTAGGAAGAGCTTTTGAAACTTTCCAAGGAAAGATGAAAGAACCGAAAGGCAAAGCTGTAAGAGGTAATCTAAAAATCATCAGAATTCAAATCATAATTTTTTCAAGAATTGATCAAGTGAATTTCTTGGAGTTAGTAAAATCAATAGATAGCCGTAGGTTTACATAATTGACTTGATAGCCTCAAAGAGAAAATTCAGCTTAAACCCCAAAGCTTCATCAATATAGAGACTTTAAAAATACTAAGAGTAAATCTGTTTTTTATCAAGGTACCCCTAATTTGAACTGAATAGGAATATTCAAATCATTATAAAATGGAAAAAAAAATGGATTTTGATTACAGAAAACATGGGAAGATTTTACCTTGTAATTATACCCAGATAAGCTAGGATTTTTTTTTAATCTTAAAATATATTTTTGATTCCCCACAACATTCCTTAGAGTTTTGCTAAGAAAATGGAGTGTTTAATATACTAATAAACCAGGAAGCAAATTCCAAGATAATTCCTAGAGAAAGTATGCAGTTGGTGACATTTGTCATGAATGTGATGAATATTAGGTAAAGCTCAAATCACTAAACCTATAGTAGAGAACTGAATGCCTTCTGCAGTTAACAAAACAACAGTAGGAGTGGTATGAACTGAAATTGTAGAGGGAGAGAATAACTGGAAATTATCAAGAATAAAAGGACAGTATGTAAGGATTGCTATGATCTGAAGAGATCTCAAATAGGAGTAATTGTTTTATGAATAATTATGATATCTTGAACACATTATTGTAGTTTTCTGTATTTACAGTATGATAACTTTATAATGTCCTTCTTCAGGATCCTGTGAAAAGAGTGGCATTTGTGTATGATTAGTGAAGGTGGAGAGAGTACTCTCAGTGGACCCTAAAAGTACCCTCAATTCAGTTCTCCCATTTTTGAGACTCCCTTGGACAGAAAGGAGGTCAAATCTGTAAATACTTGAAGAAAATTAATTCAAGCTGTTCCCTGGGAGATCAAATACTGAAGCTTAAATACTTTGGCCACATAATGAGAAGATGGGACTCTTTGGAAAAGACCCAGATATTGGGAAAGGTTGAAGGCAGAAGGAAAAGGGGATGGCACATGATGAGATAGATAGATAGTACTATAGAAACAATGAACATTAGCTCGGACAGACTGTGAGAAATAGATTATAGAAGGGCCTGTTGTGCTATGGTCCATGGGATTAAGAAGAGTTGGACATGACTGAACGAATGAACAACAAAAAGTGAGGGTGGAATAAATTGAGTAGATGAATGAGTTTGATTAAATGCTTCAGATTCGTTCTTATGTAAAAATAATGCCAAGATATAAAAGGATGCAAGGGCAAGACGATTTTTGATTGTGAGCTTCACATATTTGAACAAACAAGCTAGGCACAGGAAGAAAGGAAGAATGAGTAATTTTAAATCCCAACAGATCTATCCAGGAAAAGTAAACAAGTGGTAAGGGTTAAACACTTCTAAAAGGAAAAATAAAAGTTTACACTCTGTAGAGTAAACCAGCAACTGAAGCTTGTATTGTAGAGTTATATGTATAAGTTTGTGTGAGTGATGATGTCTGTAAAAAAAGGAATTCTTTTTTAAAATATTGTGATTTTGAAATAATCTAGAAAATGAGTTTAATGTTTTAGGTATGCCAACTGAATATCTTTGTTTATAAAGATCAGGTTAGATACATTTTATATTTTAAAAAGAGAAAAAAATTATGACTAAGTACAAGGGA
>NW_020954867.1:1319911-1357627 GCF_900497805.2 Vombatus ursinus
GCTCTCATTCTTGCTTTTTTTTCTTTTTTTTTTCTTTTTTTTTTTTTGAAGGAAGAAAGTATTAAGTATTAAGTTCTTCTACTGCACCAGGCTTGTGCCAAGTTCTTTACACAAATTATCTCATTTGATCCTAAGAAAACTCTGAGGGGGTAAATACTATTTATGCTATTTTAAATCCGCATTTTACAGCTGAGGAAACTAGACAGGTTAAACGATATGTGCAGGGCCACACTTCTAATAAGTGTCTGAGCTGGATTTGAATTCAGGACTTCCTGACTTCAGAATCAGCACCCTATCCACTGTGTTACCCAGCTGCCTAATAATGCTAATAAGTACTCAATAAATGCTTGTGGAATGGCATCAAATATAAGAAAGACAGACAATGGAGAGTACTATCCTTACGTTTCCCAAACCACTTTTCTGGCATGAGGGGAACATCATCCTTCTTGGCCCTCACTTCTCCAGCTCTGAAGACCCTTGAGAGTACTATCATTTTTGTCTCAGCCATATCATTGTATCAGTCAACTATTGGTGGTCCACAGAAAAGACACTTGTAGGGTATTGGTGAAGCCTGGTATACCCCAGAGGTTGGAATAAAGGAGGTATTCTCATAACAGTCCATAACAGATTACAGCTAGACCCTCAATTTCTCTTCTCTGCCCCAGGCACTGCAGTTACTAGTTATGGCTCTGAAAGGGCATAAGAGAAAATTTAGTTGAGTACCAAACTTTATGATGGAAACTATATCCTTAAAATCACTAATAATTACCCTTTGAGAGGAATGATTATTCACTTCCACAAGATTTTGAGTTCTAAATTTTCTCCCTATCTAGCCCCTCCCCTCACCCCAAGACGGCATGCATTTGGAATACCTCTTCCCCTAATCTGCCCTCCCTTCTGTCACCCCCTACTCTTATCCCCTTCCCCTTCTATTTTTCTGTAGGGCAGGATAGATTTCTATACCCCTTTGCCTGCCAAGCTGCATGTAAAAACAATTTTTAACACTGGTATTTAAAACTTTGGTTTCCAGATTCTCTCCCTTCCTCCCTCCCCACCCATCCTCATTGAGAAGGCAAGCAACTCAATACAGGTTATACATATGTAGTCATGCAAAACACTTCTATAATAGTCATGTTGTGAAAAACTAACTATATTTCCCTTCATCCTATCCCACCCCCCATTTATTCTCTCTTTTGACCCTCAGAAACGTTTGCTTCTGATTATCCCCTCCCCCAATCTGCCCTCCCTTCTATCATTCCTACTCTCTCTCTTATCCCCTTCCCCCCACCCCCGTTTTTCTGTAGGGTAAGATAGATTTCCATACCCAATTGAGTGTGTATGTTATTCCCTCTTTAAGCCAAATCAGATAAGAATAAGATTCACTCATTCTCTTTCACCTTCTCCCACTTCCCCTCCACTGTTAAAGTTTTTCTTGTCTCTTTTATGTGATATAATTTACCCCATTCTACCTCTCTCTTTCTCTTCCTAGTCTAATCCTCTCTCACCCCTTAATTTTGTTTTTTAGGTATCTCCCCTTCATCTTCAACTCACCTTGTGCCCTCTATCTGTCTGTCTATCTGCCTATCTGCCTATCTGCCTATCTGTATATGTCTATATCTATAGCTATCTATTTATGTATATATATATATATATATATATATATACACACACACATGTATTTTTCCCTCCAATTACCCTAATACTGACAAAGGTCTCATGAGTTACAAATATCATCTTTCCATGTAGGGATGTAAACAGTTCATATTTAATAAGTCCCTTATGATAGCTCTTTCCTGTTTACCTTTTTATGCTTCTCTTGAATCTTGTATTTGAAAGTCAAATTTTCTATTCAGTTCTGGTCTTTTCATCAAGAATTCTTGAAAGTCCTCTATTTCACTGAATTTTCATTTTTTCCCCTAAAGGATTATACTCAGTTTTGCTGGGTAGGTGATTCTTGGTTTTAATCCCACCTCCTTTGACCTCCGGAATATTCAATTCCAAGCCCTCTTGTCCCTTAATGTAGAAGCTGCTGAATTTTGTGTTACCCTGATTGTGTTTGCACAATTCTTGACTTGTTTCTTTCTGGCTGCTTGCAATATTTTCTCCTGGACCTGGGAATTCTGGAATTTGGCTACAATATTCCTAGGAGTTTTCCTTTGGGGATCTTTTCAGGAAGTGGTAGGTAGATTCTTTCCATTTCTGTTTTACCCTCTGGTTCTAGAATATCAGGGCAATTTTCCTTGATAATTTCTTGAAAGATGATGTCTAGGATATTTTGTTGATCATGGTTTTCAGGTAGTCCAATTATTTTTAAATGATCTCTCCTGTATATTTTTCAGGTCAGTTGTTTTTCCAATGAGATACTTCACATTGTCTTCTATTTTTTCTTTTCTTTTTTTTTTGGTTTTGTTTTACAGTGTCTTGATTTCTCATAAAGTCATTACCTTCCATTTGCTCCATTCTAATTTTTAAGGAAGTATTTTCTTCAGGTAGCTTTCAGACTTCCTTCTCCATTTGGCCAATTTTGCTTTTTAAGGCATTCTTCTCTTCATTGGCTTTTTGGACCTGTTTTGCTATTTGGGTTAGTCTTTTTTTTAAAGTGTTATTTTCTTCAGTATTTTTTTTGGGTCTCCTTTAACAAGCTTTTGACTTGTTTTTCATGGTTTTCTTGCGTCACTCTCATTTCTCTTCCCAGTTTTTTCTCTGCTTCTCTTACTTGCTTCTCAGAATCCTTTTTGAGCTCTTCCATGGCCTGGGACTGATTCATATTTTTCTTGGAGACTTTTGATGTAGGAGTTTTAACTTTGTTGTCTTCTTCTGGTTGTATGTATTAAACTTCTTTGTCACCAAAGTAAGATTGTGTGGTTTGACCTTTTTTGCACTGTTTGCTCATGATCCCAGTCAATTACTTGAGTTTTTGACTCTTTGTTAAAGTAGGCTTGGCTTCCAGTGTGGAGAATGTACTGTCCCAAGCTTTGGAAGTTATGTGCAGCAGTTTTCAGAGATACTTCTAGGGACCTGTAAATTTTCAGTTCTTCCAAGGTGGTACGATCAAGGGCAAGGTGTTTACTCCTTTCCTGGCCTGTACTCTCATCTATGATGACCACAAGCTCTCTTTTCTGCTTTGGAACTGTGAGGAGGATTTCCTCTCCACCACCACTACAAACTCCACAAAGCCAGCACTCCTCCTCGCCCTAGACCTCCACCAAGAACTGTGACCTAGATCCAAGCACAGGCAAAGAAAGATATTCCTGCCTCAGCACCAGCAAAAATCCCTACAATCCCCCTTTGATCAGCAGCTCAGTCCCGCCTCTGTCTGTGGGCTGAGAGCTAACAGGGCTGTGCCGGGACTGGGGCTGGGACCAAGCTTCTCTCTTACTGAGGTCCCACAGACCTTTGCTACTGACCTTCTAAGTTGTCTTTGGGGTTTGTGGGTTGAGAGGTCAGAAACCGCCACAGCTGCCCTTGATTCAATCTCCTGAGGCCTTCACCAGGCTTGCTGAGGCCTGGTCCTTCCCTGCGCACCCACACCGAACTAAGTTCCTCTTCCAGCTGGGCACGATATACCTTTCTGATAAGCCATCCAGGTTGTCTTGGGCTGGAAATTTGTTTCACTCTGTCTTTTTGTGGGTTCTGCTGCTTTAGAATTTGTTTCAAGCCATTTTTACAGGTATTTGAAGGGGTTTGGAGGAGAACTCAAGAAGGTCACTGCTTTTATTCCACCTGAGGCTCTTGCTCTTGCTTTTACTCCCGTTTTCCTAAATGAGTAGTTGAAGATGAAAAAAAAAAAAATACCATGCTGACTCCAGAAAATCAGCAGTTGCAACAATGAGTTCATTTCTAATTAGACACCATTAAAGGAGATAACCTTACTGTCTATATCAAGATTAATGGAAACCCAGATTACCAACATTTAAAAAAAAAAATGAAGAGGGTATTGCTCCAAATAATGAAGAAATAAAATCAGTACAGCATTCATACATAATTATCTGAAAACAAAATTGAATATATAAAATACCTATAAAAATATTAAATAGTTAAATTACAAAAGAATAAACAATTCAAATAAACTAATATGTGTATGTAAATATGTATATAGAAAGATAGATACACATATTTATTTGTGTATTATATATACACATATATACACATAGTGACTTGTGTGTGTGTATACAAACTAGTAAAGAAATATATAAAATGTAACCAGGAACAGATGTATTCACAAATTCTATCAAACATTTTAGGAACAAATAGTAACAAATTGATAAACTTTTCAGAAAGTTGTATGTCCAGTATTCAAAATGGTGTAGGGAAGTGAGACTTGAAGAGAGAAACCTAATGGAATCCCTGGCAAAGCATGAAATTTGCAGTTTAGTACCTGTGAGTGAAATAATGCCCCTATTTGGCAGCAGAATATCCAGTTAATAATCTAGATTTTTTTTTAAGCAATGAATAAGCCTATTTCAAAAGTTGAACTTCTCTTTAAAGTTATTAAATGTCACAGATATCCCAAAATGTTCCTATTTCTGGTCCCTACATAGCTCATTTTTTGGTTCCTTTGTCTGTGAAATGGGAATAGTAATCCTTTTACCTCCTACTTTACAGTTTGGGGATTGTTTTGAGGATAAAACTCTAGGTAATGTAGATAAATGGTTTCATAAAGCCCAAGCACTAAATTAATATAACTTATTAGTATAGACAATTTGAAAAAAATAAAGTGATAGAGAATAAATCAAATAAAGTAGGAAAACCAAGAAGGTGAAATAAAGGTTGTAGCAAATCCAGGCTAGAGAATAAATAATTCTAAATCATCAAAAGAACAAGTTTATGCAGTAAATTACAGAAGGAATTAGCCAAATTGTCATTATTAAGCTGTAACATGAAAATCAATGGTTATTTTTAATGCAAAGATATTAATCATTCTAAAATGTTGCTGCAAGTGAAAGCAGGCAGAATAACAAAATAGAGAAAATTCAATATTGAAGGTTATTAAAGGTAACACAGGATCTTAATTATTCATTCCAATTCAGTTCAATTCAACAAGCATTTATTATGTACCTAGTATGTGCCGAACACTGTGCTAACCTCTGAGGATATAAAGATAAAACTTAACACAGTCCCTGCCCTCAAGCAGCATACATTAGAAATAGTACTCTGGGAATTTCTTGAAAATCATGAAGTCAGACACATATCCAACTTATTACCAGCTGTCTAGACTCATTACCTAAGAATGAAGAATTCAGGGAAAAATGAAATCCAATATCTCAAAGGAGAGGAGAATTATCAAAATACAAGTCAGTCTTAAAGAAAAATAACAGTAGGCAAGAAACTTTAAGGGCTAAAAAAACACCTTGAAGTTCTTAAACAACTTTAGGGCTACAAATCGCAGATACCTTCGAAAAATGAAGGGAGAATAATTGAATGTCATGTCAGTCAAAGAGTGTTAAGCTAGTCAGTTCAACTTAAAATAAAGACCTAGTGTCTCTGCCAGGGGCAAAGAATTGACTTACTCTTTACTGTCCTAGTTCATTTTTAAAAGGACATCACCAGAGTATCAAAGTTCTAGCCACAGAAGCAACAGTGGAAAACTTCCCATGCTCGGCTTTGAAAGACTCTAATTGGGACCCTCAAGCAGGAAAGATGCTATTGCAATTCATGCCAGGTGGGTCTTAGGGATGAATGGTTGCTGTGCCCTGACAGTCATAATGAGAATCCTCAAATATTTTACTTTAAGCTAGAAATCTTTCCCATTAAGAATCTATACCTTTAGATAACGTACATATTTATATATGTATGCACAATGGATATATTTGTAAATATATATGATGTACATATGGGTATGTGTATATGCGTATATGTGTAAATGTGCCGTATTGACTTATATATTATAAATGTTGACTAATGTATTATAAATATATAAATGTAAATATAATACAACATATGATATGATTAATCATTACAGATTGAGTCCTGTTCTGTCCCTTACTACCTTTGAGATCTTTGGCAAGTCCCTTCACTACTGTGGTCCTCAGTTTTCTCATTTGTAAACTAAAGAGATTGGACTAAATCACTTTCAGGGTCCCTTCTAGGATTAAATCTCTAATACTTTGAACCTATGTTATGGATAAGTTGTGATAGGCATTGCTGGAGGGAATATTTATACTGGATGGCATGGTGATAGTGGAGTTGAATCCAAGGGGTGCAGCTAGTGGGATGAATTTGGGCTTCAAGTCTTTTTTTAAATGGAGACTTTGGAATGAGTTTTTTGCTCTGCCCTCCAGCCCTCTATTCAGAGAGGCAGAGGCTACTGAGGGTACTGATGGAATGTGAGTAAAATTGGCAAAGCTGATGTCATCTCTGGGATGAGTTTCCTGGTGATGAGATTCCCTCTCAGGGGCTTGACTGAACTGTTCTCTACTTTTGTCAGACAAACATCAGAAATACCTCATTCTCATCTAGCTTATTGCTTCTGTACAAGCCCCATCGGTCAGGACTGAAAGAATCCCTTCAGGCAATCCCAGTGTAATTCCTTTACAATGTCTTTCTACTTCATCCATTTGCTGTGACTTCTCCACTCATTAACTTGTTTTCTTTTGTCTGTTTACTTTTTTCTTTGTTTTTTTTTCTTAGATTAATACTTTTGACTGATTGGTTGAGTAGCAAGTCTTGACCTTGTTTGTACCTATTCCTACCTTTGGTGAATTAATTCATTGAAGAAGTCTTGGCCTTCTCTAATTATTGAGGTAGGAGTTAGAGATAGTTATGTAGATTTTTTTTTAATAAAAATGTAGGTGTTTTTAAGAAAAAGGTCGATTTTTAAAATAAAATCTATATTAAATAATTTTATTAAATCTATTTTGTAAAAATAGATTTTCAGTGTAAATTATAGATATCCCAATGAATGTTGTAATGATAACTAGCATTTCAGAATTAATGTTAATTTTCGATTAAATCTTTTGCTAGAAGTCCCTATTCCCTATACCTTTATGGAGACTTCTCTAATTTTCAGAAGCAAAGTGTAAGTGAGGAAAAAGTATCTAAGGAGTATGTATTATTATTATTATTATGATTTTGCCATAAAGCCTTTTCCTTCATTCCCTTTTGACCATCTATACAACTTACAATGAAGAGAAAGAGAGAAAAAAGGAGGAAAAAAAAACCTTGGCTTCCTTGGTTAAATGTTTCTCATTGATAAATGGCTAGGACCCGGTCTTTGTTTACATATTCATTGTAGGAGCAGAAAAAACAAAAACAGTTGTTCTGGTTTTCTGAATCAATCAAAAAGCATTTATTATCACCACCCTCACCATCCCCTTGCGATAATGTGCCAGACACTAGGAACACAACAACAATAATGGAAGAAAGCCCATAGAAATATAGACAAAATAAATGAAGTATAAGGTATTTGGAGGAGGATACACTGTTGAATGAAAAAGAAGAAGGAAATCGGTGAAAGCCTCAAGTAGGAGGTGGTGTTTTAGCTGAGCTTAGAAGGAAATTAGCTATTCTAAGGGTCAAAGGTGAGTAAAAAGTGAAACACAAGTATGAGGGCAGGATGGAATATAACGTGTGAAGGATGACAGGAAGGCCACTTTGGAAGGATCAAATAGGGTAGAGGAATGTAATCTATAAAAATCCTACAAAGGTACATTGGAGCCAGATTCTGAAAGATTTAAAATTCCAGTCAGAGGAGTTTGTATTTGATCCTAGAGGTGATAGGGATTTATTGCAGTTTATTGAGCAGGACAGTGACATTGTCAGACCTGTGCTTTAGTAATCTCACTTCCACAGCCACATGGAGAGTGGTTTAGATGTAGCACATAGAAGCACAGAGAAGGCACAACCCCAGGGAAGGGCCAGTGGGAATGCTGCCCCATTGTGTGCTGGCATATCTGGCCCACAATATTTGCTGCCTGTGGTATAGGATGTTAAGACACCTCTGTGAATATGTATTTCCAGATACCCAGCCAATTCTAATTTTGTAGTTCCAGCTCAAAACAAAACAAATCATTTCCCCTTTAGAGGCACTATCCCTGATCCAACTGTCATGGTTGTTCCACTAGTGTAGATCACATTTCTTTGGCTCATAGGATCTTATATTGGAAAGAATCTTAGTAACTATTTAATTTGATGTTATTCATTTAACAGTAAGTACCTACTCCTACGTATCAGGCATTGTGCTAAGTGTGTAAGAAAACAAACAAAAAATTAAATAGTCCCTGCCTTTAAATAGTGTATTTTCTAGTGGGAAAAGAGATAAATAAGTAAATTGTAAATAAATAAAGTAGATGATAAGTAAATACAAGATAATGTGACAAAGGAGTGAACACTTAATAAGTGGGAGATCATGAAAAACTTCCTGTAAGAGGTGGCACTAGAGCTGTAATGATTGTGAGAGCTAGAGATGAGGAGTAGGGGCCGTTTCAGGTAAGGGGGGACAGCCTGTGCAAAGGTACAGTGATGAGTGATGGAATGCCAAATAATCTCAACCTACACTCTAGTGGTACAGATGAATAAATTGAGGCCCAGAGAGATTAAGGGACTTGCCTAAAGTCACATAAGTAGTCAGTTTCAGTCAGTAAACAATTAAGTACCTTCTGTGTGCCAGGCACTGACCTAAACATTGGCATTTTCATGTCCTCTGACTAAATCTAGTTTTCTTCTTACTATAACATTATCATCTTATAAGGTCATAGAATCATAGATTGCCTGAAGTGGAGGTGATTTTAGAAGTCATCTAATCTAAACTCCTAATTTTCTAAATTAAAAAGCAAAGCAAAGCAAACCTGAGGACCAGAAAGTGATTTGTCCAGGGTTACCTAATATATAAATGCTGGACTCAGGTTTTAAGAGATGGAATGCTCTACCAAAGCAAATGTGTTTTTGTTTTATTTTGTTTTGTTATTGTTGTTGTTTAATAGTCAAAAAGTAGTAAACACACTGGCATTTTGTGTTCTTTGCAGCTTTCAGTCAATTATGAGATTAAAAATGTGCGGCCATCTGTGAAAGCCAAGCTGATCACACACAATCTCTGCCATGGCAAGTGAGTCTTATTTCATGACTGAAGAGGTTCCCATATAAGTACACCATACAGTTTGATCATTATTAGAAATCATTTATTAATCACATTTGTGTAAAAATGATCTCCACCTAGGCGTCATGGAGCAAGTGTTATGATTGTTTTGTCACCAATCACTTCTAGCATAGCACTAAGCACATACCAATCACTCATCAAGTTTTGGTTAATTGACTAATTTTCCCAATAATTTAATTCTTTTTGAATAAGTTATTTTGCATTTACAGTTGTAACTTAAATGTCTTACATTGGTAATGCCTTAGACTTTTATAGTGCCTTGCTGTTCAACAGTCTTTTCAATAGCCAGAAATAGTTAAAGTCATAGAATGATTTACATGGGATAATTGGTCCTGTTTATCATCTATTTACATAGCAAATTTCATATGGTGATGATTTTCACCAACTGTACAGTTATATATCAGGAACATATTCTTCTGGCGGAGTAGGCCACAATCCAATTTCTGCTACTTTAAAAATGACATTTAGCCACAGAACTGCATTAGGCAATGTAAAATGCCCTTCATTTATTTTATTAAACAAATGCAGATGTTTTATACATCTAATCACATTATAAAAAGGAAAGGAGCTTTGAAAATTAGGTTTTATGGAGCTATACTTTTCCATTCTGTTTTATATAGCATTTGTATGATAAGAATGGCTTCTTAATTAAAAAAAAAAATTACTAACAATTCTCTAAGCCTGGTACTAACTAATAAAAACTGACAATTATATAGCACTTTAAGATTTTCATGATACTTCATATATATTATGTGTATTATATGACATATAAGGAAAGACCATTGGACTTTGAGCCAGACGACTTGAGGTAAAACCTCACCTCTGTTACTTAGCACCTTAGTAACTTCTAGGAGAGTTCTCAACCCAGGGTCTCAGAATTTGTTTTTATTTTATAATAGTGTGACAAATAATTTTCAATATAATTGGTTTTCTTTGTGATATATTTAAAAACATTATTCTGAGAAGGATTCCATAGACTTTGCCAGACCTCCAGAGAGGTCCAAGACATTAAAAAAAAAAAAAAGGTTAAGAACCCCTGACTGGAACAAGTCCCTTAATCTCTCTGTTTTATTTTCTTCATTTGTAAGATAAGGATAAAATATTTGCCCTATGTACTTTAATTTTTTTAAATTAGAAGAGTTAATATATGTAAAATTGTTTTGTAAATTATAATGCATTATACAAATGCAAAGTATTATTATGAACTGATAGGAAATGGTATTTTAAAAAAAACTTTAATTCATCATTATCTTAGAAAGATGATTTTGGCTTCACTTTAGAGTTACATTGATTTCCTGTTAATGAATCTTGGCACAGAATATTTCTGATTAAATTTAATTTTGTTTAAAAGTTAGTGGAATAAATATGGAAGTATTATGGCATCATATTAGAAGCTGATTGATGGGATCAAAAATCATCCAGATTTCCCCATTCATTTGAACTTATGCCTATAATCCACTACTTTTGACTGTAGTCCTATCAGAGTAAATGTATAGAATTGAATCAATTCAATATTGTGATTGAAAATCTTTCGTTAAAGCTCCAGTGCTCTTTGTAGGAGGATCTGAGGCCCAATAAGTACTCCCTTTTGATTCATTATCAGCAAGGTAGTATTCGTTCAGAGAACCATTTCCCAATCCTGCATGTGTGACCCAGGGCAGATTTTTTAAAATTTTATATTACTCAAAGGAAGGCAATTCTTTATTCATTCATTT
The DNA here is from genome assembly GCF_900497805.2 of Vombatus ursinus. Classification (NCBI taxonomy): domain Eukaryota; kingdom Metazoa; phylum Chordata; class Mammalia; order Diprotodontia; family Vombatidae; genus Vombatus; species Vombatus ursinus. Next base: position 1,330,721 of record NW_020954867.1, read on the forward strand.
TAGAACTACTTCCTTATTTGTTTTGGTTTAGTTTGCTTTTATTTTTGGTTACAGTTAGCTTGCTTGGATTGTTTCATTTTTTTGTACTTGTATCCCCAACTAGCACAGTATTTGACACACAATAGGTGATTGACAAATTCTTATTTATCCTGCTTTTTTTCCCCTACTACCGATTTGCTCCACTGAAGCTTTCCTTTCGTGCCATACTGTGGCATGCAGGTGAGCCTGGGTTCTTGAAGAACTAAGTTAATTTATTAAGTACATTTTAAATATGGCTCTGGATGTGCTAGAGCCTGCTCCAACTGATTAAGAAATCTGATTGTTAGATTTTCAAGGTGAACATTTACACCTCAGAAATCAGCAAATGCTATAGATCAGGGCTTGATTTGTTGTTTTCTTTGTTGTCTAGACTTAAGAAAGTGGTGGAGGAAGTGTTAGTAATGCAGATTAAAAATCAAAGTGTGCCATGTTACATTTTTTTTTTTTTTGGAGAACCAGTTGTTAAACATTTACCAGCTCGCCCCTGAATATAGCTGGGTGCTGGAGAGACATGTGAAAATGAAAAACAAAACAAAACAAACTGCTCTCAAGGAACTTCTATTTTACTAAGAGTATTAAGTTTGTAAACATTTAAGTAAAGCCTTGGTTGAAGATGAAGAAAGCTCTAATAGCTGGAAACATTGCTCTTTTGTTTTGTTTTGTTTTTGTTTTAAGCTTCTCTTTAAGGGGACCCATATAAGTAAGCAATATGTAGATGATAGTTAAATGAATGTTTTAGCAGAACTGAATCCTTGAGGTTCAAGTATAAGCACCATCATTATTCTTTTTATGTTACAGCAATGTTCTGAGGTAAGTATGGCAGTTATTATTATAACCATTTTAAATCTAAGGAAACTGAGGCTCAAAGAGTTTACATAATTTGCCTATCAAGACATAGCTGGTTTCCTTAGTCTCTCCTCATGGCACTAGCATTGTCTTTCCTGGAAAATACAGAGGGTGGGACTCCCAGAAATTGCTTGATGATCCAATCCCAAATAAGCATAAGATAACTAATAAAATTGTCAGTGCTGACAATTGGAGTCAGGAAGACCTGGGTTCAAATGCTCCCTCTGACATTTACTATCTCTGTGACCTTGGAGAAGTCATTTAACCCAAGTTAACTTAAATTGTAAAGTCTGAATATCAAATCCTTTCCTGAAACGAAAGTTTTGGTAGAGAAGAAGGCATTGAATATCTGGAGGAAAGGCAGATTAAGACTTACCATGGAGTGAGGGACAGAAAGAGAAGTAAGATAAAGGGGATGTTAAAATCTTTTCCTACTTTTACAGTTTTGCCTCAGGGTACTTCTAAGAGTAGAGAGATATTTTATATACTAAAGCACTGAACAAGTTAAAAGCTAGGAACTAAGCTTCTTAAAAATTTCTATCCTGGCTCTGTAATTGTCTTGCTGCTTGCCTGGGAGCAGGTCATTTAACCTGTGCCCCTATTTCATTATTTGTCAAATGGAGAGAGTCAGGTTGGCCATCTTCTTTGTATAGTTGTGTTAAATGAGTATTCTCTATGTTCTAATTATTATGTACCAAAGACATGCTTGTTGATAATGTATTAATTTTCAGTTATTTGCCAGTAGAAACCAAAGAATGTAGTGGGGGTGGGGGGAGAGCCTTAATGACTGCTCTGTTCTTTTCATTCCCTTTCATCAGTTTGTTTTTACATGCCAAGACCAATCCTATTCTAAAATTGTAACATCAGCAAGAGCACTTAGCCATATACTCAAAATTTTAATGTTTGAACATTAATCCAGATAACTGAATCTGAAAGTGTTTGTTTTCTTAAGCATTCAGCAAAGTAGTAGCTTTCTTTTATATCTTTCCAGATCCAAATCTGTTATTAATAGTAATTTATATTCATATAGAACTTTATATTATATAATTTAATCCTCAAAAATAAAGTTGGGCAATATGGGACTTATTACCCCCATCTTACACATAAGGAAACTGAGATGTACCAAAAAGAATTGCTCAGAGTCAAGTAGCTAGCAAATGGTAGGACCTATAGTTAAACCTGTGTTTTTTTTTCCCCTGCATCCATGTGCAAAGCTTTTCCCACTTGTTCCTATTGCTTTCAAAATGAAGTTTGAAATACTGATGCAAAATTTGAATGGAGGCAATGATGAATCAAAAGTAAACTATTATCATTTTATCCAGATTTTAATGTGTGTGTGTGTCATCACAAACACAAAAACAAAACTGTCTCTGACCAGCATCCAAAAACATGCCTTTTTCTCCATCTTGATATTTGTTACAAGGATTTTTTTTTCTCTTTTAAATGAGGGGGAGGGTAAAAGTGAGAAAATGAATACTTGTTAATTGAAAGAAAATTAAAATATGCGTATCTTAATCTGTATATACTTTAACAAGGATGCTGTATCCTTTACTGGAAAGAGTTTTTTTTTTTTTTTCCCACTGAAAGACTGATGAAAACTACATTTACAGTAGTCAAAGACATATTTGCTATATTCAACAATGCCAAAAAAAGTCAATGAAACATTAATTCATTTATTTTACTGTTTCTCAATTACTTCACTGATGAGAGAGTAATGCTGAGATTTCAACATATTTCTGGCCCTCATATTTGGAGATAGCACTGAAAATGATTTTGACAGAATTTGACAATCTCATTCAACATCCCTCCAAATGTAGATGATAGTTTTGAGGAATTTTAGATATCATCTACTGCAATGCAACTCTGTCAACATAGAGATGAGGTCACTGAAGCCTACAGATGTCAAGTTGACATGTCACAGTTAGTGGCAAAAACTGGATTAGACCTGAAGTCACCTCATTCGAGGGTTATTGCTACTATGACAAACTTCTCTCATCACTTAGAAGTACAGAAAATAGATCCACATAGTAATATTAACTTTGGCCCAATATCTGATTCAGTAGTAGAGTCAGATTGAATAAGATGGATAAAATGTCCCATGCTGTACATATCCACTAAAATGTTCAAATAAGTCATGTGTAGGTATATGTGTGAATGTGTATGTATATGTGTGTATGTATATATATGTGTGTGTGTTTGTGTGTGTGCATATATACATAATGGTGGTTGGAAAGTAGGGGTAGCATTGATCATCCAAGGGAGCTTCTTTAGAAGTTTACATGATACTGAGTGCTTTTTGTTTCATATAGAACTTGGAAAAACTAGGGAGTTTATTAACTGTAGTATTCATGATCTTTGGGTGAAAATTATTTTATGACTCTTAAATCATATGCTGTTTCTTGTATCAATGTTTCCATCCATATTTCTTTAATCTATAAAGAATCAAACTAGCAGAATCAGAGGGAAAAGCAATTGTTTATTATGGAGGTGAGAGGATTGGGCGAGGGAAGATTGACTTACAATTTATAATTCATTCCCTTAAGCTTAAAGGTATACCCTTAAATGTTCTTTTGTGCCGGTCGGGCCGTGCACTCTCCTTCTAACAGGAGCAGGCTGCCAGGGTCATACTCACCAGTCCTCAGAGCCCACCCAGATAAACACAGAGACGAGCCAATCGGGAGGTGCAAGCACTCGAACTTTATTCAGAGACCATCACAGCAAGGCCAAGCAGGAAAGCAAGAGCAGGAGCAAGAGAGCAAGCTCCGATCCCTACCGCCCCTTATATACTTTCCTAGCCCCTCCTCCTCAGCCCGCCTACTAGCGATCAGATACCGGAAGGGGATGTCTGGGGTTAGCACTGTACCAAGGGAGAGGACGTGACAAAGGAAGCTAGGCCCAGATACCAGAAGGAGGTGTCTGGGGTTAGCGCTGCACTAAGGGAGAGGACGTGACAAAGGAAGCTAGGCCCGGATACCGGAAGGAGACGTCTGGGGTTAGTGCTGCACCTAGGGAGAGGCCTAGACAAAGGGAGCTCGTTCTCTGCCATCCCACTCCCACGTGGCACAGCCCCCTGCCTCAGGAGCACATGCTCCGGCTACTTCCCCTTATCCAGTTCCTATCCCAGTTCCACAACTCCACATGGCACAGCCCCCTGCCTCGGGAGTGTGAGCTCCAGTTACTTCCCCGTATCCAGTTCCTATCCCAGTTCCACAACTCTACATGGCACAGCCCCCTGCCTCGGGAGCGTGAGCTCCGGTTACTTCCTAATATCTTGTCCCTGCCCCATCTTGCCACAACCCCCACGTGGCACGTAGCCAACATCAGACAATCCCTCACATTCTTTCATTGTTAAAATAAGTCTATTGAATTCTCCTAATACTCTTGACCAGTTTAAGGTTTGCCCAGTCTCTGCCCATGGCACTAGTATTAACTTCCCTGGAAAATGCAGAAGGTAGGAGTCCCAGAAGTTGATTGATGATCTAATCCCAAATAGGCAGAAGGTACTAATAAAATTGTTCTTAACTAGTGATTTGTGTGCTTCTTGATGTATAGCTACTGTAAAAAAAAAATGCCACTTTTCTTTACAACTGTAGAAATGAAGTGAGTGGAAGGGATCATCAGATCTGCATAGCCCCAATGGGCTACTGCAATGACAATTTTGCTGCAGTGGGAAGGTCGCAATCAGGTTCTGGTATTGATGGATGGAATTCACAGAAACAAAAGATGCATCACTAACTGTCACGAATGTTCTCCACAATTGTCACATCATTCCTCACTGCATCCTCATGAACTGTTTAACAAACCAAAGGGATTTCACAAAATGTCAGTTCTGCTAGATTTTTATAACAGAGCTTGTGATTTTCTTAGTGGGGTAGGTAGAAGAGGTCAGGAAATATGTCCTTTGCTGGACATGTTAAGAGAGAGAACTTTTTAAAAAAACCTTATGTTTCAGTCTCTTTATTTTTCCATCTCTACCTTCTCTCTTATCTGCCATTTTATAATTAATGTAATTTAGAATTTACATACTTGCAGTTGGAAGGAACCTTGGAAATCATAGAGTCCAATCTGCTTATTGGGAAGAAAACTGGGGCCTCATGGAGCTCAGTGACTTGTCTAAGGTCGTACACCTGGGTTGTGGTAAAGGAGCATCTATCACTCATGTCATGTCCTCTTCTGCCTTTTCTGTGTGTGTGAACCCCCTTGTTGATATTACTGATCTTAATGGCTTGTCTTCTAGTATCTTCTGTTTCAATATATTGCATGCACAGTAAAAGAGTAGTGATACTTGATGTTATTTTTAATTAGAATAATAGCTTACATTTATAAAATGCTCTATGATTGGCAAAATGCTTTCCTCCCAACACTTAGTTGTGGAGTCAGGATTCAAACTCCTTATTTTCAGTGTAGGACTCTTTCCCTTATAATAGAAAGCAGTTCTCAAAGTGTAGGATGTTGATCCCTTTCACAGTCCAGGAGGTCTGAACTATTTTCATAGTTAATACTATGATATTATTTGCCTATTGAAATACTCTTCCCTTTTCTAACTACCTATCCATGTGAGGTTGGATTTTCATTACATACTTCAAAATAAAATATCACAACAGACTGAATGTAGGAGCAGATATGAGAATCCAGCAGTCATCTATTACGTTACACATTAAAGAGATTTGCAAAAGTATGTAAAATGATCTTCTCACTAAAATTATTTTGTTGTAGAAAATGTTATTTTTCATATATACATATACTTGCATTCACATGTACATGTCATTTATGTTAACATATAATAGGTTTAGTTATTTTAAATGAATTAAGTATTTTAAATATCAATTTCAATTTCTAATATGATAAATATATATGTATATAAGTATATATGTATATACATACATACATATGCACACACACACATACACATACTCACATCTCCCACATAAATTGCAACTCTTCGGGATCCTTAGTATTTTTAAGACTGTGAAAGAGAAGGGGCAAACTAGGTGGTGTAGCAGCGAGAGCACTGGCCCTGAAGTCAGGAGGATCTGAGTTCAAATCTGGCCTCAGACCAACATTTAACACTTACTAGCTATGTGACCCTGGGCAAGTCACTTAACTACAATTGCTTTAACAAAAAAAAAAAAAGACTATAAAAGAGTCCTCAATCATTTTTAAAGATATAGGGTCCAGAGACCAAAAAGCTTCACCAGTTCTCCAGTGTCTTCAACACATTCTTTTGCCAAATTCTTCTTTTTTTTCAATGTACCAACTTTCTATCCACCCCAAATGCAGTTTCCTCTACTGCCTCTAAAGCCATTCCACAATTATTATCCTCTACTCACCTCCAGGTCACATCAGTATTTGTCTATAAAACACAAATAATTTTCCCCCTACAAAGCCTTTCCAACCTAAGTGTTTGGTGGAAGTCTTTTTAATCATCCTCACTATGTATTCCCTGGGTCCTTGTGAGAGAATAATTATTAATAACCAAATTTGGGCAGATTCAGTTTACTCCCCTTTTTTCTTTTATCATCATTTCAAGACCTCAGTCTCTGAAGGTTGAGTGAACCTTCTGTATACAGACCTCACCCAGGTAGGGAAGCCATTGTTCTCTACTTAGGTTTGGATGGGGATAAATTCTTTGTATAGATTGCCTATAGCTGGAGGTCATTTAGAAGTAAATGACCTCATTGAAGTTCAGGTTCAGCCCCTCATTGTAATATTCATTCCGACAATAATTGTTAACCAATCAGAGTTGATTGCCACCCCTTGGAACACCCCTCTTACAATGGGCATATAAGTGGTCAGCCATCTGCTATGATTGTCTTTGGTCTAAAACATGGCCAAATGACCATCCTTTCATTAATAAACATGCTGGTATTATGAATAAAATAATTAAATTGCTCAGAAATTATGTTTCTCGAACCTTCTTAAACATCATACTTATAAGATCCCTATTTGGTATGTTGCATTTTCTAGTTTGAAGGTACTTTAGACCTCACCTAGTCTTACTACCTCATTTTGTAGATGAAGAAAATGAAACCCAAAGAAATTAAGTGAACGATACAAGGTCACACAATGACCGAATTATAGAATCAATCCTAAGTTGCAGTTCTCTTGACTGCAAGGCTAATTCTCCCACCCCACCTTGCCCTGCCCAAGCATATGTGCCTTTTTAGAAATTCTTGTTCCAGTTTATACATCTAGTTAAACAAGCATTTATTGCTAGTCACTATATTCCAGACACTGCACTTAGGAAACAAATGAAAAAGTGAAGCTGCATGTCCATTCATAGGTAAAGGATAAGGACTGGAGCTGTATTTTCAGTATTATACAGAATGCTGAGAGGAGGAAATTCCCTCTACCAGTACACCTCTGCAACTTAGTTTTAAAGAGTTACCTAGAACAAACTACTACACAATTGGTGGAGTTGTAAATTAATGGTGTGATTCTGAAATGCAGTTAAAACCTATGTTCCCAAACTTAGCAAATTCTTATACTCTTTGAACCATCTGTATCCCACCAGGCCCACTCACCAAAACAGATGCAAGTAGAACGAAAAGAACCTGAACAGCCATAAATAGTCATATGTTTTCTTTTTGTATTAGACTCAAATCGGAAACTAAGGGAGTTCTTTCCTCTTGGGAAAGGGATAAACAAATTACAATATGTGAATATAATGGATGGTTTCAGAAGAAACTGGGAAGATCTCTAAGAACTAATTAAAGTGATCAGAAGTAAGACAACAATTTATACAGTGAGAGTAACAGTAGAAAACACCTATAAAAGACTTTAGAGTTGAAATCAATGTAATGATAAACCCCTAGTCCAGAGGGCTACATATGACAGGTACCAATCATTTATTGTTAAAAAAAAAAGTGATAAACTTGAAATGCACAAACATTTTAAGGCATGACTAATGTAGGATTTTGTTTTGCTGGACTATATGAGCTTATGATGAGTTTTTTTTTTCTTTGTTTAGAGGGAGGGACAGTTTATAAATGCATATAAAAATTAAGGGAATTATCCAAAGATGATGAGAGAAAAAGGAAAAGAACCTTCATGTTCTAAAATATTTATAGCAGTTCTCTTTGTGACGGCAAAGAACTGGAAAATGGGATGCTCATCAGTTAGGGAATGGATGAACAAGTTGTGGTCTGTATGTTTCTGATGGAATACTATTATACCATAAGAAATGATGAGCTTGGTGACCTTAGAAAAATATGGATAGACTTGCATGAAATAATGAAGAGTGAAATGAGCAGAGCAAAGAGAACATTATATACAATAACAGCAATATTGTTTTAAGAACAACTGTGAGCATATAAGTCATTTTGACGATTATAAATACACAAATTAAGTACAAAGGACATGAAAGAAGATGCTGTCTGCATTCACTGAAAGGACTGTGAAGTATATATAGAATGATTTTATAGATATATACATATTTGTGTCTAATGGTAGCCATCTCTAGGACTCGGGGTTGGGAGAGGGAAGGAAAAGATTTACGTGATAACTATTATATATTTAAAAGGAATAGCAAGTTGTACATAATACATTTGCAGTTTCATGTGCAATCACCTTTTAAAAATTGTTATTATACTATGTTATGGAAATGCTTGTTTTATTCCACAAATTCAAAATAAAAAAAATTAAAAAGAAAAAAGTTAGTAGTGTTGCCTTGAACCTTAAAGTTTAAGTGACTTGAACAGACTCACACTGACAGTATGCAGTTTGTATCAAAATTGGTACTTGAATGCTGGTCTTCCTGGCTTCAAGGCTGCCTCTCTAGCAACTAGGGTAAGCAGCCTATGACAAATAATCCCATACGGAGTATGGATGATTTGGAACTGGACTTGTGATTTCATTAGTGTAGGGATCTTTCAGTGCGGAACTTAAATATTTTGGAGGGGCAGGGGGACCAACAATTATTCGGCCAATTGTATTTTTTTAATGTTATAATGACCTTCTCTCTTTGTTTAGATTAGAATTTTCTCAAGAACAGGGACATAAGTACCCCATGTTTTCATTTTTAACTCTTCATTATACTTTGGATCCCTTGAAAAATGCAGTTGCTTAATAAGAGTGTAAGTGTAGTTGACTGATAAGTGTTGTATCTTCCTTTTTCTTTTTTTAAGCTCTTTACTTAATTAAATAACAACCCAAGTAATTTCAGACTTTTTCTTGCTGGCTCTGTGACCTTAGAGAAGTCACTTACTTGATCTCAACCTAAATTTTGTTATGTGCAAAATGATTGAGTTGGTCTAGACCATTGGTGTCAAACTTAACTAGAAATGAGGGCCACTAAACAATACATAAAGATCCCTATAGGCTACATTTTGGTTTATTTTTAAAATGTAACATATACATATGTGTGTGTATATATATATATACACATATATATGTATGTATGCATATAAATGCTTTAATGAGTTTTTATTGATTCTGTTAAATATTTCCCAATTACATTTTAATTTGGGTCAGGCCACACTTGGAGTACTGTGGGCCATGTGTTTTCCACTTCTGGCCCAGATAACCTGCCAGTCACCTTCCAGCTGTAAATCTGATCTTATAAACACAGAATATCACAAAGAGGTGGAAAAATGTTGGTTGTCTTGGTTTAAATTATTCTGTTGTTATCCAAACATGTTTCATGGAAATGTAGGAGAAAAATGTTCTCAAGTAAGCTTATTTTTTTGAATTAGTGTCTTTGATCATTGTTACATTTATATGATTTTAAATAGAACAGTTATTGGTTCTGTTATTATTCCATTTTTTAAAAAATGAAGTCCTCCACAGAACTGCCTCAGGGTGCAAAATGCTAAAATTAAAACATTAGCTAAATTGAATAAAAGAACTGTAGCTATTACCACAATACTAAATCCTGTTCTTGGTAAGCCAATATAAAAAGTTAGATCTTTCCTATTGAGTCTGAAAGTTTCCCACAAATGCAAAAATAAAGCTAGGGAATGGTAAATGTTTTGTCTTAGTTTCCTGTGGTGACAGTTGAGAAACAGAAAAACTTTATGGATTTATCTTAGTTGTAACGAAGACATATCATGTATTATTAAACCTCTACTATACCTAGGACTGTAAATTTAGCTGACTGTATGAGGGAAATTAAATTAAGAAGGGGAAAAAAAAACTCTTGTTTTTTTGAAGTTTTATTGAGGCCATCATCATATTCCTCTTTTTGTTACGTAGCTGGATTTTTCACATCACTTCTTTGGCAAGTTTTGTCCTTTATGATTGATGTTGGACAAATATCAGTTCAAGCTGTGTGCTTTATTTTGTGGTGAAAGGAACCTTGCTCTTTGACCTCAAGTGCACTTCAATACTCATTCAATATTATTCATTTCTATCTTAGTTTTGTTGTAGGTATTTGTGTGTGCATATTCTGTTGTTTTAGCCAAATGAGTTCCTTTCAAAGGAGAAAGAAGATAACACTTTTCTACCCTAAAATGAAAACTGCAATAAATTCAACACATACCAGTTATACATTAGATGTGAACCATTGGAAGAACTCCATTCCTGATACCTTATTCATGATCTTCGGGTTTTACTATGGATTCTGGCATTTCTCATTTCTGTTGTCTCAACCTCTTAGGGAATGTAAACTTTCAGAGACTTTGAAACTAAATCAGACACAAAGAAGTTTGCATCATGGTATGGAGCTAAGGGTTTGTACATTTAAATTTCTTTTCTCTCTAATACAACATTGTTTACGAGGGAGGAGAACTGATGGGGGAAAATTATTGTAAATGCACAAAGTTATAGGATATGCTATGAAAACACCTAAAGTAATCTTTTATTTATAAGCTCAAATATCTATAAATATCTATGGACTCTGATGCCCCTTCTATCCCAGAATCTCTGATGCCACGTTCTATCATCTTATTATCCTATTTTTTTGGCTTTTTATACACTGATAGTAGAGAGGTATGTTAGTGTAGAACGTTAGTAGTGGAAAGCTACAGCTGGCATCAGAAAGCAAGGTTTGAATATCAGCTCTGACACTTTTTAATTTTGTGTTGACTGTTGACACTGTGCTGAGCCTGAAGTAAGGAAGTCCTGAGTTCAAATCTAGCTTCAGATACTTATAAGCTGTATGACCTTGGGCAAGTCACTTAACAGCTATTTGCCTCAGTTTCCTCATCTGTAAAATGGGTATGATGATAACCTGCTTTTCAGGGTTGTTGTGAGGATCATCTAAGATATTTGTAAAGTGCTTAGCATAGTGCCTGACACATGGGTGCTACATAAATGTTAGCTGTTGTTATTCTTATTACTTCAGTTGTTTTGTTGTTGTTGTTAATCTGTGAATTAGGAGTAATTGTATGTTTACTATCTATCAAAAAGTTTATAAGAAAAACATCATACTTATGTGAATTTTTATTATTCAAGTCTACACAACATTCATGCTATGTCTTTTGTTGTCGCTGAATTGTTTCAGTGGTGTCCAACTCTGTGACCCCATTTTGGGGTTTTTTTGGCAAAGATACTGTAGTTTTTTGCCATTTCTTTACAAGTGAGAAACTGAGGCAAACAGGGTTAAGTTACTTGCCCATGGTTACACAGCTAGTAAATGTCTGAGGCCAGATTTGAACTCATGAAGATGAGTCTTCCTGATTCCAAGCCCAGTGCCATTGTACTGCCTAGCTGCCCTCATGCCATGTCTATATGACACCAGACATCTATCTGAAAAATGAAAAAAAAAAATGCCCATTTTTCACAGGGCTTCACAATATCCAAGTATTTGATCTATGCTACACAAATAGAGCCAAATATAGGAAACCAAATTTAAAGTTTCAATCCAGATAAAAAGCATCAAATGATCAAATTTCAATAAAACTGAAGAGTAAAAGAAATACCTGAATGCTAAAGGTGGAAACACTGCATCATGTGAGTAATTGGGGAAAGTCAATTGCTCTGTTTAGATTGTGACCCGGTATATGAAAAGGAGCAGCCCTTGTAATAATGTAAATCTCAGTCTCAGTTTTGGTTTGCTTCAATTGCTAATTCTTACTCTCCCCCCCCCCTTTTCCTTTTTTATCACCCCCCCCCCAAGGCATTTTGAAATTATCCTACTTCAAAATTTGCATCATATATCCACTTCTGAAGCAAAACTTTTTTCTTCTAAGGAAAGACAATGGAAATCTTTTTGAAATGAATCATTCCTGAAGATCTATTTGGATTGTTTTATTCACTCTTTAACTGAAAATGTCTTATGTGCAAGACCTAAGGATACCTAAGTTCCTCTTGGATAATTGACTGCTGGGAAACTAAACGATTAGAACTTTAAGCCAAAGAATCTTTGCTCCTTAAATAGAGAATCCCTAGTTGATTTTTCAAATAGTTAAGGAAAGAACACTGGACTTGGAATCTAATTGGAAGTAGATGATAAGTAAATTTTGGGATTCCAGGACCCCTAACCTCTAGACTGCATCATATGGTTCCCTGATGTCAAAAAAAATTTGGCTCAACTCAGTCTCTCACACTTCTGGGGAACATGGGGAGGTCTGGTGCACAGAGGGAAAAGAGATAGGAGGCTTAACTAGAGAAGATTGGCTCCCCAAATTCACCATCAGGTTCCTTCCCAACAAAGGAGCAGGGCAAGAGGAGAGCATAAAAAGGGAGTGTTCAAACAACATATCCTCAAGTAGGCAAGGGAGAGGGTATTCCCTTCAATGCCCATGACCCAACAGGTAGAGGGGCAAGTAGGGCCAGAGTAGAACAGAGAACATAGCCAAGATAAAGTGGGTAACCTTACCTTCGATTTTGCCCAGGGCTCGGTGAGAGAGATGGAGAAAGTGGGAGTGCTACCAAGCTCCAGGCTCCCACTCTTGAGAAGACTGGAGGATGGGGTACTGAGGGGCGACTCCACCACTTTTCCAACCTTGAGGACAATCCTTCCCCCAATGCCTCTCCTGGCCACATCTTGGGCACAGTCCTAGAGGCATTGGTCGTGGGGGCTCCCTCTTGGACCAGTGGACCTCCTTGTGGCTCTTACTTACCAAGCTGACAGGTTTCCTCTGAGGAGACGCCCTGGTGGGGCACTTCTTGGACCAGTGACCCTCCTGGTGGCATTGAAAGCAGGTTTTCCCACTGCCAGAGTTGCCAGGAGCATGCTTGGGTCTTTTCCTGGCTATGGCAGCAGCCAAGAATTGAGCATGTTCTCTGTCTCTAGCCCTTTCCCTTCTTTTTCTTTCCTCCATTGCTACTAAGTCTCTGTTGCTAAAACTCCAAAGACCATCTCCAGTAATTGGACTTGAGGTGTTTGGGGTCCCATTGCCAATTTCTGCAATTTCCTCCTAATATCTGGGGCAGACTGATTAATGAAATACATGCTAAGGATTGTTGCCCCTTCTATATAGTTGAGATCTAAATTCGTATACTTTTTAATAGCTTCTACTAGCCTGTCTTGGAAAAGGGCAGGGTTTTCCTTTTCTCCCTGAGTAATTTCCTTAATTTTTTGAAAACTTACTTGCTTTTGGAATGCAGCTCTTAGTCCTTCTAACAGGCAAATTACCATGTGATCTCTCCTTGCCCTATCCTCACTCTTCTGATAATCCCATCCTGGGTCAGTAGTGGGAACAGCAACTGTTCCTGGGGGGTATTTTGTGGGGTCATAGGTAGCAAAATGATCCCCAAATTTTGGGGCCTGTTCCCAGATTCTCCTCTTCTCTTCAGTGGTTCAACAGGTGGAGAAGAGGATATGTGAATCACCCCAAGAAAGCTCAAATTGTAGGTATATGTCCCTAAAGCCCTCAGCAAACTTAGCGGGATCTTCTGAGTATCGATCCAGTTTCTCTTTGACCTGAATGAGGTCTGAAATGGAGAATGGAACATGCACCCTAATTGTCCCATTAGGGGAGGCAGGGACTTCCCTTAGGGGAAAAAGCCTTGAAGGCACTGTGGGAACTGGGGCTAGGGAGGTAGGGAGATAAGAAGTCCCACTTCTTATGAGTGAGGGACTGGGAAATGCTGGCTGAACTGGACTGAACTGCAAAGCCAGGGGATCCCGCAGGCAAGGGGAAAAATCAGCTGACACTGGAGGAGGGGGAGGGATCAAGGGAGGAAATACTACTGAGGCTGGGGCTGAGGCCAAGTTCTGGGTGGCCCTTACCTCTGGGTAAAGGGCCTGGGGAGGAAGTGTTGCCAAAACCTGAGCAGGGTTCTGAGGAGAAATTGCAGGTTGGGAGGGGGGTTGGGATGGAGGAAAAGGGGAGGAAAAGCAAGGGAAAGAGGGGTTAGGCAAGGAAGGAGGGGGATGGGAAACAGGGGGGGGCCAAGGGAAAAATGGGGAGAATAGGGAGGGGATCAGGACTGGGGAGGTGCTATAGCCCTGGGAGCCATAAAAAGAGGGTCATCCAAAAAGTCTAATTGATCCCCATTCCCCATTTGTGGGGTGGCTCTAGCTATGAGCATCCTATAACCTTTTCTGAGAATGGGGTCCCGAGAAAGTTTTATAAAAGTCATTATGTAGACAATCTCCACCCATTTTCCTTCTCTGCTACAATATTGTTTTAACTCTGAGAGCATATTTTGCTATAATGTCCCAAAAATGGACCAAGCCTTGTAATTTTCTAGCTGATACTGAAGCCAAATGGTGTTGCAAAAGAACACCAACCTTGTCTTTTGTAGTTCTTTAGAGAAACTAAATTTTTCCCAATTTTGTAAAATACAGCCCAAAGGTGAATCTTCAGGAATTGAACAGGATTGGCCCTTTGCAGATGTGGGAACTGGAAGTCCCTCCCTCCTTAAAAGAAGATTTAGGAATAGGACTTGGGAAACAGACAAAAAAGTCAAAAACCCAAAGAAGTACGTTAAATTCTCCCAAGTCCCTGGTGCTGAGAGGATTGGGCCTACGATTCTGCCCATGTCCATGGTCTTGAACAGAACCACTGGACCAAGAGTCTGAGAGCATCAGGCTGAGTTCGAGACAACCTCATAGCTGTCTGACCTAATGGGACCTGAGAGGTCAGGCCCAAAAAGCACTTCCAAGCCAAGCCTTTCTAGTTGCTTGGTAATCCATCCAATTGAAGGGTAAAAAACAAAGGGGTTAGGGGCAGAGGGGAGGCTTACATACCTTCCAGTCCTGGCTGGTGAAGAGCTTGGTATAGGCAGTTTTTCCCGGTCAGGGAACCATATGATGCGATCTAGAGGTTAGGGGTCCTGGAATCCCAAAATCACGACACCCGTGTCCTGCCCAAAAGAATTCGACTCAAGCCTTCTTGCAGCCAAAAACAAGGTTTATTGAAGATTCGCCATGTTAGCTAGACTCTTAAGGAATCTGAGCATCCGTGGGCTATTGGCTAGATTCTAAGAATCAGAGCATCTTAATGAAGACAAGATGGACCTTATATACAGAAAGACTGTGGGAGGGATCTAGGAGTGGCCAAGTAGTTTGGGGTGACAGGAGGAAGGGCCTAAGGAGATCTGGATGGGAGTAGCTACTAAGCTGGGGTGAACAGAACTCCTGGGACCTGGACCTTCTGGCCAAGGGAGAATGTAGCCTAGCTAGAATTGAGGGTGGGAAATGGCCGGAGGCCATAGGGAGGTAAGACAATGGAGGGGAGATTGGGTGTAGCCACAATGAAAGTTCAGTTGATGGGATTATAGCCTCAGAGGAATGCCAGAGATTTGACCATGTGAGAAAGTCCAGGTTTTCTCCTTTCTGGGGCCCAGATTCCAACCCTATCAGGCGGAGGCAAGGGGAGAAAAAATTTAAAACTCAAAAGCTTATGGAAGTGATTGTTGATAAATCAAAATAATAAAAAAATTTTTAAATTATTTTAAAAAAAAAGAGAAATAGATCCCTAAAAACAAACTTAACTAAATAGAAAAGGAGAGAAATAATGAACTGCATGTGAATTGAAACAAAAAAAATTAGATAGCCAAACCAACCCACACCAACAAAAAAAAAATAAAAAGTCCAGAATTAATGAAGTATATGAATTAGAAACTAAAAGGATTATAAAATGTTAAACAGAACTAATAACTGGTTCTGTAAAAGGACAAACAAAATGGATAAACCTGTAGTAAACTTGATTAAAAGAGGGCAGAAAATCAGATCAGCAAAACTGCAAATATACTAAAGAAAATCACAGCAAAACCAGGAAAAAAATGTTAGAACTGATTTTACAGAGTTATCTGGTTTAAATTATACATACATACATACGTACATACATACATACATACATATGTGTAATATGTAGGAAAACATAAACAAATGCCTTAAAAATATAAAATACTCAGAAGACTAAAGAGAGATCTTATATAATCTGATCTTAGAAAAGGAAGTAGAGCTAGTTCTAAAGGAACTGCTAAAGAAAAATACTCATAGTCCTGATGTTTTCACAGAAGAATCTGTCAGACTTTTTAGTACAGAACAAGTAGTAACAGGATTACACAATTTAATCTCAAAAAATTGAGAAAGAAAGCTCCCATCAGACTTCTTTTATGAGGCAAATATGACTTTAATAACCACACCAAGTTGGGATAAAGCACAGAACTGTAAACCAATATCATTAATAAATAGTGATTCAAAGAATTTAAATAAAATCCTGTCACACAGAATTCTGCTATACATCTAAAAAATCATTCATTTTTTGCCAAATTGTATTAGGAAAACATTAGAAAAACAATCAGCATCATATTAAAAACAAAAACATGCAAAATCAATAATTATCTGTATGGAATCTGAGTAAGCCTTTGACAGAATACAACACTCATTTATCATACATGTGTATGTATATAATATGTATAAGTATAGATAATTAATGGTAAGTTATGTATGTGTATGTAATTAGTGGTATTTTTTTTAATACAAAAATCTAAAACCAAAAGCATTATATGGAAATGTATTAACAGTCTTTGCAGTAAATGTAGGAGCAAAATAAGGATTCCCATTCTTCCTACTGTTATTTGACATAGTTCTAATAGTTCTAGAAATGGCAGCAACTGTCATAAGAAAAGGAAAAAATACAGGGATAAAGATAGTTGAAAAGTAGATAAAAATACCTCCATTTGTTGATGACATGATGGTTTACTTAGAAAATTCTACAGAATCATCAAAGACTCTAAAGTGAGATAAAATGATAATTTCAGCAAATTTCTAGTCTACAAAATAAGCCCTCAAAAATCAACCACATTTCTATATTAAAATAAAAATCAGTAATAGGGAAATCTTATTCAAAATAATTATAAAATACATGAAATATTTGGGGGTCAATCTAACAAAGTACCAAAAATATATAAACTTATAAAGCACTCTTTAAAAAAAAAAACTGTTAAGCTTTAATGGCTTAAGACTATACTAAGATATTTCTATGATAAAAATGACAAAAACTACCAAAGTGAATTTATAATTTTAATGTTATATCAGTTACATTATCAAAGGAATATTTTACAGAGCTTGATAAAAAATACTTCATTTGGAGAAACAGGAAAAATGAGATAATGAAAAACGTAAGGATGAAAGGGAAATAACACTTCCAGATCTCAAATTATAAAGTTACAAAAGCCAATTTTTTTTGGGGGGGGCGGTGAGGCAACTGGTGTTAAGTAACTTGCCCAGAGTGACACAACTACTAGTGGCTGAGGTTGGATTTGCACTTGACTTCAAGTCTGGTGCTCTATCCACTGTGCCACCTAGCTGCCCCTAAAACTTTTTGATGTTGGTTAAAACTTACAGAATTAGATCAATGAAACACAGCCAACAAAGAAGAATATGAAACAAAAGAATTTAATAACTCAGATAGACTAGAAAATATAAATTACTTAGAAAAGTATTCCCTATTTTGAAAAATAAATATTGCCTGCTGGAAAAAACTAGAAAACAGTCTAGCAGAAATTGGTCTTATATTCACACTCTACATCATGATTTGAAATAAATTTGAACTGGATGTGACCTTAATATTAAAGGTCATATAAAAATAGAGCAGATCATTCACTTTTCACAGCTATTAGTACTAGATAAAATAGTCAATTACAAAAAGTAAAATAGTTTTGAGTAGATATAATTGAAAAGCTTGTTCACAAACAAAATTAATGTATCTAAGCTAAGAAAAGAAGTGGTTGAATGGAATTTTTTTTTTTTGTAAAATTATCAGATAAGACTTTGGATTCAAATATATAGACACAACAGATAGGTTTACACATTTATCAAAGGTCATTCCTCCATAGATAAATGGTTAAATGATACAAAAAAATTCTCAGAAGAATGAATAATCATATGGAAGAATGTTTCAAATCACAAGATAAATGCAAATCAAAAGAACCATAAGGTATCAATTTATACCCATCACATTGGCAAACCATGACGAAAGATGGAAATAGCATGGAACTATAGGCCAATATAGATAAATTAATAAATATTGATTCAAAAATATTACTCCAGAAATTCATCCAAGAAATCATTCATTATGATCAAGTTAGATTTCCACTAGAGAAATTAATGTCAATGTTGGAGGGTCTGTTGGTATGTGGGCACACTAGTGCATTGTTGCTGGAGTTGTAAGTCATTGCCACCATTTTGAAAAGCATGTTGGATTTAGGGAAATAAAGTGAATAAAATATCCATATCCTTCAATTGGGAGATTCTACTATTAGGCTTGTAGCCCAAAGAGGTCATTGCCAAAATTAACAGCGTTATATACACCAAAATATTTATAGCAGCACTTTTCGGAATACTAAAAAAAAAGTGGATGTCTATCATTTGGGAAATGACTAAACAAATTGTAGAACATGAATGGAATATCACTGAGCTATAAAAGATAAATATGGTGAATACAAAGAAGTATGAAAAGACTTAGATGAACTTACATAGACTGAAGTAAGCCAAGAAAATGGTATACGTAATGATTACAATAATATACATTGAAAGAGCAATCACCACAGAACAATCACAAATTAATTTTGCAAAATTACAAAGAACAAGCATAGCTCCAAAGAAGAGAAATGAGAAGATGTTCTTCTCATTCTACTTCTTTGCAGAGGAAGGAAGTCCATGAATGTAGAACCTTTTCAGATGTTTTCCAATGTATTGATCAATTTTGCTGATTTTTTCTTTCCCTTTTTATCTAAAAAAAATACTCTTTGTTATATGGGATGACTCTGGAAGCAGGAAAGTTACTGAGAGAAATTTTGGCCCGATATAAAATGATAGCAACAAAAATTTATTTAAAAAAAAGAAAAAATCAGCAAAATTGATCAATATATGTAAATAATCTGGCAATATATGCAATTTATTACATCTTTGGACCCCTCTGCCTTTGCAAAGAAGTATGTGTATGTTGGGGGTGGAGTCCAGCAGGCTATCTTTCTAAGAACTCATTCTCTGTTTTGCTGGAAACTCAGAAGAGGGAACAAATATTTTACCAATGGACATATTCTAATTTTGTTCCAGTTCATATTTCCCCAAAGAACATGATGCAGACAATAAAGAGGCATAAACATAGAGACTTTCCTTATACTTTATCAAATTCATAGACTTAAATATTGAGAGTGTAAAACAAATTCCATAGCCAAATGTGCCTTGTAATAACAATAATTGTTGTACATAAACCTAATATCTATATACCACTATTAAGATTCACAAAACTTATTTAAGGTTTAGGACCTGAATCCAAATCTGGCGTCACATGCTTACTAGCTTTGTGATCCTAGGCAATACACTTTCCTTATCTACAAAATAGGGATAATCATAGCACTTATCACATAGGGTTGTTGTAACGATAAAATGAGATATTTGTAAAGCACTTTGCAAATCTTAAAGAACTATATGAATGCCAGCTATGAGAAAGATTATATTTTTTGTTTTCTGTTTGACTTCAGATGTTCTTCTATTTGACTTCAGAACTAGAAAAAATGGACATTTTAGGGAGATGGATTTTGGGCTTGACTTAAGGATAAACTTCTTTAACAGAGCTGTCTCAAAATAAAACATGCTGCCTCTGGGGGCTGTGTGATAAACATAAGACTGGAGGTTTACAAGGAGAGACTCGGTGATTACTTGCAAGATATATTGTAGATAAAATGAGACAATCATCATAAAATGCTTTGCAAACCTTATGAATGCTAGCTATTAGGTGGAATCCTCACTATGCTTACTGTTTGGGCTAGGGCTAGGCTAATAGTGAAGTCCCTTTTAATTGTAGTTCTGTGATTATAACTCATTGTGAAGTAGTTCTCTGCTCCTATAGAAAAGAATAATTATCACAATTATTAAATACCAATTAATGACTGCATTACTTATTATCAATTATATTATTGTGAACATATGTTTAATTGTATTAAACTGTAGGTTGAACTATATTGAACTGTAGGTATTAAATAATAATTACTGATATTATTACTATTATATCATAAATATAGAACTAGAAAGGATCTCAGAAGCTGACTGGTCCAAATTTCCCATTTTACAGATGTGGAAACTGAAGAACAGGGAATTTAGCTGACTTACCCAAGGTCATTCAAATGGTAAGTTTTGGAGGTAAAATTTGAATGCAGATTCTTACTCTAGAGTCAATGCTTTTTCCATTGTACTGTTCTGCCCCCTCAAATACACGCATTGTCTGATTGTGGGAAGAACAGATCTGTGATATCATTTATTTTGGAAAACTCCTTTCAATCATGCAGATCTTCGTTTTATGTGTAACTAGAGGTTAAGTGACTTACCCATAGTTAGTTACACAGCTGGTCTATGTGACTTTGAACTTGATTCCAAGATTTTTGTCTCCAAGGTAATGCTGCATCTCTGCATCAAACATTACCTGTCGTCGATGAAATAATTACAGTTATAATACCTTATTATAATAGTATACATCTTATTTATTGAAGGGGAGAAGTATGAGATTGATAGTATAAAACATGAAACAAGTTTTAAATTCACATTCATTTCGTGTAATTGTAGAATCAGAATCACTGAAGCAGACATTAGAATAGACCTTAGAGATAATCGAGTCCAGCTTCTTCATTGAAATGGGGCCCCAAAATATGACAAGACCTGCCCCAAGTCACACAAGTACCAACTAGCAGTTAGAATTGAAACCAAGCCCTTGGATTCCAATGTGAGGATCCTCTTTGGCTGTCCCCATCCCCCGCTTCCCCACTGAGTCACTCTGTTTCTACTCAATGGACTTAGAATGAAATGTAGAGATAGAATATAAAGAGGAAAATCTATTTTATATGTGTGTATATACATATTTATATGTTCCATATATTCTATGTGTGTGCATATATATGTATGTATGTATATGTATACACACAGAGAATGTTGTCGTGAATGTCTGTGCCTATTTGTATAATGTACACAATGACAGAGGAACTGTCCCTAATGTAGTGACTTGCACATAGTAGGCATTCTGTAAATATTTGCAGAGTGAAAATCTTGCTTGTTGAACTTATGCCCTTATTAAATTGTTAACACCCATAGCATGCTTTCACTAAACAATTGGAAGCTGATTGTAAATATCATAATCACTCTAAAACTTCCTTTTGTTCTTGTACCAGCTGCATGCTTATACTAGATGCGCTTGGCTTTTTGATTCACATATTTTCATTGAGTTTTAAACCAATTTTTAGAAAGATGAAGGTGTTTGTTTGTTTTTTTTTTTTAATTAACCCAGTGGTATTAGTAGCTCTGAAAGAGTTGTACCAGAACTAATTGAATCCATAGAGAAAATTATCTTTACTCTATGTCTTGAGACCAGTATTTCACCTGTAAAGGCTCAAGGGATGTGTTGCTCATCTACATTCCCCAAATGGAATGAGTTAATGCTTAATTAACTGAATCTTAGTATTGGATAGGTTGGAATTAGTCTGAAATTCTTTAATTTCATCTGATTACTTCTTGGTGAATGGAAATTACTCTGTTCAGCCCTCTGTCTTTTATGCCTTTACAGAGGTTTGGTGGACAGAGGAGAAAGTATGTAATGTGGAGGAAGTGAGGAAGAGAAACTAGGCTTTGCTTTGGGAAAGAAAACATAATTCATAACTCATATGTGGGGCTCACAAAGAGCACCTAGTTTGAGCCTTTTATTTCACAGATGTAGAAATAGAGAGGCTCTGTGAAATCCAAGCTTTCCGTAGGTAGCAGGGAACAGAGTTGAGATTTCAACCTCTGTCCTCCACTTCAATTCATATATCCTTTCTACTGCACTGCACTGAAATAGGTACTTCCTTTTCTGCCCATCTAGACCCATACGGTGGCAACCTCCCTACCCCTCCCATTGTCCTCCCTCCCCTGCCTAACTTTGCTTCGGCAGCATGTTTTCTCTGCTGTTTCTGCTCTTTTCCAGTGGTAGAAATATTGGGGTGTCTTAAAGTCTACTTCTTTTAAGGGCCATACTCCTTGACAGTTCATGGGATCCACTTCCTATCCTCTCCTACCACAGCTGCACCTCAAGTGAGTTTCTCTTGCTCCCTAATACCCAGGTGCACACATAGCCAGTTACAGCTGTAGGAGGAGAAAAAGAGAAAAGAGGAGAAAATCACTCTAATCCCTAATTTCGCACGTTTCCAGCCCTGCCCTGGAAAACTGCCTGGTCACCAACACAGATGTGTGGAACAGTGCCTGGAAAAGACAACCCAGCAAACAAACAAAAACCTTCCCTAAACACCAAGGATCAGAGTGTGAACATTTGGCCTCAGAGATGAGACATTTAAAACTAGTAGAGTCACTGGGGAAACACTTTCTAGTGTCTTCTATCCTGTCAAACGCACACCCTCCCCCCTCACGTTAGTCCTCTCATCCTCTGTATATTCTCTTCAGGTCCTCTTTCCGGGGCTACATCTCTGGGGAAGCAGGTTGGTAAACTACCTTGGTGAAGTACTCATCTATTTGTATTCTGAATAAAGATACGTTCTTTCTGATCCTAAAAACCCTTGGTAGCTTTCTAATAGTATGGTCTTCAAGCTACCCCCCACCCCCATTTTCCCATGGTGGGGGCTCAAATGACTTTAAATTCATTAATCTCTGCTTGAGGTGATCTTTTAATTATAACAAACAACCAAAAAAAAAAAAAAGAGCTGCTTTCCAAAATCATAAACCTTTTCCCGAAGTAATTTACCTTCATTTTTTTATAAGTTACAAGAATGACATCAGAGAGAGCATTGCTAATTCCATGCAGCGTTTGAAAAGGTAGTAAATGGTATGCACCTTTTTCGTTTCCAATTAGCAGAAGATAAAGAGTACAACAGCTTTTAGTAGTGCTAATTATAGCCAACACTCACTGATTCTCATTGACATTAAAATGTCTTGTAAACTTTATGTGTGTCCTTCATTCTTAGCTATTTTTCTTCCTCTGAAGAAGTTTGACAAATTTAACATTTCATGGATTTGCAAATGTTTATCCTACAAAAGGGTTACACAATTACTGAAGTTCAGGCTGAGCCTGGGAGAAATGAAATGAGTACTGGGATATTTTCTTCTTTCCTTTCCCTTTCAGTTTGAGTAACCTCTGCAAAATAAAGTGTCTGCCCCAAGATATACTGATTTAGATGGGTAAAACTGGTGACTTGGAGAGTCTAAAGAGTCAGATAAATGGAAAAACCTGCCTGGTAACCATGGTGGCAAAGGAAGATGGCATCAGTACACTGAGGCATCTAGACCTGATAAAATGGTGGCCTTGATGCTGCAGAGCCAAGAAGAGCATGCTGGATGGGAGAAAGAGAGAGGGGAAAGGAGAGGAGGTAAGCAGAGAATACTTAGATGTGGTAAGCCAAGAAAAGGTTTGTGGGACTTCTGAGAGGAAGCCTTCATACTCAGATATAATTTTGAAATAAATCTTTGGACTTGATACATTCCAACTCATTCCAGTCCAATCCTTCCCCGCAAAGGGGAGAAAAAGCATTTATTAAGTAAATAAATTACCATGTAAAGCATTCTGCTAGGTACTAGGGATATAAGGGGAAAAAAAAAGAAAAATAGTCCTTTCCAAGGATATCATGTTCTATCCTGGCCATTAAACAGATAATAAGCAATAAATACATTGTAATTTGTGAGTAGAATCAACCATGACACCTAGAAGGATCAGGAAAGGATTCTAGAAAATGGCATATGAGCTGAACTTTGAATGAAGGTAGGGATTCTAAGCCTTGGAGTTTGGTGGGAATGCATTCCGGTCTGAGGATAGACTGTTGGAAATGCATGGGGGCAGAGGAGTAAAATGATAAATTTCAATACAGAAAGTAGGTCATTTTGACTGGAGTAATGTTATTCAGTCACAAATATCTGTTTTTCTTCCCACTTGTTTAATAAAAACTTTCTTCTATAATGTAAGCTTTTTTTTTTGTTCGTTTTGTTTTGTGGGGGATGTAAACAGAGTAGAAAAATTCCCTATTGTTTACTTAATCCCTTCATTTATTGCAACGTATATGTACAATCCTTCCTAATGCATCTCCACTGGTTTACCACAGGTTTGACTTTATATAATTTGAAAAGAGAGTAATTCCTTTTCACCTGCAGGATTCCCAGGACTGTCATGGTCATCACCACTGCCCTGCTAATGATAATCATACAAACCATGCAAACAATTACAAATGAAGACTCTCCCTTGTATGTGATAACAACTTGAAAATAAGCTGCAGAAAAGAAATACAGCTACAAGAAATTCACATATGTTGGCAACGTTGGACAAATAAGAGCCTAGTTACCATTGAAAATTCAAACATTTCCATTTCCTTAATTCACACACATCTAAAATTTACCCACCCCTGAGAAGTAGCAAATAAGATCTTAGATGGAAAGGACTGCCTCCCTCTCCATTGTATTTCTCTGCTGTCTCTTGAAGATAGAACAACAGGGCAATCAGGGATGGAGAATAAGAAAAAGAAATGAGGTCCCTAGAGGAGGCTGATCACCTCCCTCCCATTGCCTCTGTCTATCCTTATTTCTCCCATTGTCTACTCTATTTTACTGGCTTATGGCTTCTGAGGAACATTTCATTCTACTAGGAAGAAGAATTAGCTTATCAGCCTTAGGGATCAGAGACTAAATGCGTGTTCAACTACTACAGAATGCCTCATTCACTTCAGAGTCTCTGCCATGAGTTGAGGCATTCTCTTTGCCTGGAGGACTCATTAATCTTACACATGGCTTCGTTCTTAAGCAACTACACACAATCCCCATTCTACTTTGCGTTACCTAGAATACAGTATTGAATCATTCATTAGACAAACATGTTAACACCATAATGGCACTTACTTCAAGCCAAACTCTTTTTTTTTTTTTAACAAATCCTCAAATTCCCTCTTTTTAAGGCTGTATCATGTTTATGAAAGATAATCTTAGAAACATGAAGGGGATGGTAAACATGACAGCATTTGAATCCATGGAACACACTTATACCAGTTAGAACTTGCTTCAATCATCCAAAATACTCAGCCACAGGAAGATTATGAAGCTTTGATACTTTCCTGGACTTGTTACCTCATCGATATGGGCATTTCTTTCACCTTGAAGATAATATTCCAAACATGCTTTCTCTTCTGTGATTCTTTTGTATGTGCTCTTATAGATCCTTCACAGAGAAAGGTTTGAATGTGCTGAAGGCTGAATTATAGGATTTTTTTTTTTTTACATTCTGAGTAGTCCAGTATTCACACTATCCACCTGTTACCTATATCTTAATACATCTCACCAGCTCACCTCCTATTCTAATTATAAACACCCTTGATGATGGCTATTATGTCACTTCTTGCACAAAGGGCATTGTTGGAAATGAACTGCCACCCATAATATGTTCTCCCTCACCTTTTGTGGCATCTGCAACTTTGATTCTTTTGATGACTGTGATAATCATGTGGCAGGCATTATATTTGGATCTAAACTTTTCCAATGTCCTAAATCTTCATCTTGCTTGATCCCAAGGAGTATTCATTTGGAATAAGAGAAAAAAGAACAGCAAAAACCTTATTAAAATAACAGATTATCTGAAGCTAAACTTGCTATTTTCTGGGTTCAGAGAGGGAGTTCTTTGGGCTGTTTAATTAGAACATTTTTTTGATGCATGATGGCAGAAATATTGAACCTTTGATTAATTAGTCAGATAAGGGTGTTTCAGGTCATCTTATAATCTAAATTATGTTCTTCTCATTTCTTAGTAGGTAAACATTTCTATAGAAGTCCTCCTACACATCCTCTTTCCCTGCTACCTATTTTTTCTCATTATTTGTCTCTCAAATCTTAAATGACAAAGTTTAAGAATATCAGAGGTGATATGCTGTGCTTGTTATTAGATCAAGAAAACTATTCCAGTTCCTTATTTTTTTTTGTTACCATGAAAGGCCAATTGCTTCTAGTCCTACTAATAACATATCAATATTATATGAATTAATGAATGAATGATAAAGTACTCATGTGCCAAATACTCTGTTAAGTGATTCAATAGTACCTGAAGTACTTTACTCACAACCACCCTGTGAGGTAGGTAATGCAATGTTATGATCTCCATTTCACAGAAGTAGAGACTGAAACTCAGAGAGTTTAAGTTACTCTTAGGACCATACATCTAGTTACTAGCAGAACTTAGATTCAAAATGAGGTCTTTGATTCTGAGCACTTGCCCCAAAATCATGTTGCCTCTTGTTAGAAACAAATTTTGTGTTAGGAACCAAGAATACATGGGAATGGGTTTATTTTAAAGTATTTCATAGCAGGGCAGGATGATTAAACAAAACCATCATTTCAGTTCTTTTCTTAACTAAAAGTAAACATGATTATTTAGTGATACTTTGGCTAAAGAAAGGGGTTTTGTTTTCATGATTTAAAATCAGTAGGTATAGAAACTATCCACAGGGCCCTCGGTAATATTGCTAAGAAGACAGTGATTGTCTGGCATCCTTTCTACTCCTGGGCTCCTGTTGCAGATCAATTCTATACTCTATAAACAATCTTGCTTCCCTGGCTAGCAAATTAATCCCGCTAAAGTATGCTGGTGATTGTTTAAGGTGCTACCCTTTCCAAAAGTATTTCTAACTTACACCCCTGCCACACACATAAGTACTCTCTGACTCAAGATAATCAGTCTT
>NW_020954867.1:1357637-1444247 GCF_900497805.2 Vombatus ursinus
TCTGCCTATTGATGATGCCAGTTTACATATTGTAGGACTCATCCCAGACTCCTTGAAAAGGTAAACTTCATGGGTGAAATGGCTGTTTGGTTTTACAATAATAGCCATTTTTTAGTCATAAGAGATTTCTTTGTAACCTCTACCATCTGTCATGTTTACAGAATCATTGAATTTCAGATTTGGAAAGGATCTCAGAATATCCTAGTAGAACTACTACTAATCTATATATTATCCTTAGTCTATGGACTTCTAGCTGCTTAAAAATGGCTCTAGTGATGGGCAATGCATTGACCCTTATTCAGCTGTTTTTCTGTATAGATATAAAAGTATATAATTGTAAAGAAATTCTTCGTTATATGTACCTCTCTGCCACTTCAATAACCTTATTTCTTTTCTCTGGAACCACACAAAATATGTGAGCATCCCGTACAAATCCTTCAATAAAAATAAATTTAAATTTAAATATAAAATGCCTAAGAAAATTGCCATGAAACAGAAGCAATATTGTCTTCTAGGGAGAATAGAAACCTCATCAATATCGAAATAAAATTTTTTAAAGTCTCACATATACCAAAATATTCATAGCAGCTCTACTTGTAGTAGCAAAAAAATTCAAATCACATAATGTACCCAGCAAATAGAGAATCAATAAGTGAATCAATCAGCACCATTTATCAAGTACTTACCATGTACCAAACATTATGCTAGTCACTGGGGATACTAAGACAAAAGTCATCCAATACCAGCTTTCAAATAGTTTCATTCTGATGGAAGATACAACATGCAGAATGACTGAACTATGTGACATACAAACAATAGATTTTTTTGTTCTTGTTTTTGTGATAAGAAACAATGATATGAAGAACTCAGAGAAACATGGAAGAACTTGAAGTGAAGCTGAGAAAAAAATAGAGGCAAAAGAATAATATAAATAATAGCTATGACAATATAAGTGAAAATCCTAAAAATAAAATTCAGATCTAATCAAGTGGAATGGATAATGTTGGTTCCAAATGACTAAGGAAAATAAAAAGTACTTTTAATTGAAATCAATATATTTAGGTGGTTTTGCTTCTTTTTTTTTTTTAATGTTACGGTACTATTGGGAATTGTTAATTGGGAAGTGATTAATGTCAAAACAAAATGATTAAAAAAAGAAACTGAATTCTTTGGTTTAATTATATATTGAATATTCAAAGTATGTTTAATTGAAAAATGCTTTTTTCAGGGTGGGGGGAGAGGAATGTTCTGAACTTCACAGGAATGAAAGTTTACTAGAGAACAACAATAGAAAAAGAGCACCTATTTAAATAATGTAAAATTAGCATTCCAGAAGAAACAACTTAGATGTAATTTACACAAAAATGATCACAAATTCAAAAAGTTTGGAGAAATTCCAAGAATGACCAGTTATGTTTGCTACATGGACTACTGATAGGATTTTCAGTTATTTATGCTGTGTCTACTCAGCTGCTGTGCAACTTAGTTTGATCCAGCATGATACCACTGCTCTGCCTTTCTTATTAATTATGCCCAAATGATTGCACTAACATGATGTTTGGCAGCCATCATTGCCACCAATCTGTGACAAAGCTGTGTGTTTTGTTCTGGACTATACTGCCATATGTTGCTACAACATGTTTTGTTAGAAGGTAGACCCCTGGACATGGGATACAGTCACTACATTTGTCTATCTCCATCCAAGTTTTCAAAGCCCAAATGCAATTTGTGAAAATGGAAGGGAAAATTATGATTGTAGCCTCCTGTCAGGCTAATGGGACACTCATAAACTTGAACAATCATGTCATTTGATGTTAGTGAAAATTGTACACGAAATGGCTCCATGTGGGTGGACACTGATTCTAACTTTTCTGACTCATCCATGATTCTCTTTGTGTCTCACTATTTGTTGTGGCTGAATTAAATGCTTATATTTTTATAGTTCCTGGTGGAGAAATGACATAATGTAATGTCTATGCCTACATTTTTTTAATTATCCCCAATACAGCCAGACAGCAAAAATGATTAAAGAAAAAAGATCTAAAGTCAGTTATAACTGATCATAGATAAAAAATGCAGAATTTCAAAATAATACAGAATAGAAACTTCTAATATATTTTCTCCCAACTTTCAGTGTAGGGACTCTGTGAGGAATGTCAATTATCTTCTATCTCTAATCCAACCAGCAAAGAAGAGCCTTAAGATCAAGTTTATATCAAGTATTTTCTGGTTCTTTTGTAGCTTTCCTTCCCTACAGACCAGGTCCTCCTCTAAGGAAGATGATTTTTAAAATTTAGGAGCCTTAAAAATCTTGGAAATAGATACTGAAAAACTCTCTATATAGCACTATTATGTTCCAAATGCTGTACTAAGTTCTTGGCAAATATTGTCTCATTTGATCCTCACAGCAACCCTGGGAGGTGGGTACAATTATTAGTCCCATTTTACAGATGAGGAAACTGAGAGAAATAGAAGTTATGTGACTTGCCCTGAGTCTGAGGCTGGATTTGAACTCAGAAATTCCTTATTCAAGACCTGGAGTTCTATCTGTTGCACAACCTAGATTTCCACATTTGTGTGTAGACACATGCATATGTACACACATACAGATGAGGAAGCATGCCCTAGTTAATAGAGGGCTGGCCTCAAAACTAGGAGTATCTGGGTTCAAGTCCTATTTCCAATGCATGGTGTCTCTGTGATGTGGGCTAATTACTTATTTTCCCAAACTCCAGGAAATTCTTGAAGTTGTAGAGAAATAGCCAACTTTCACTTTTTGAGGGAATTTCCTTACCTGAGGATTCCCTCTACCAATGAAATCATCGTCCCAGACCCTATCATATTCCCCCATTCATATCCCCTTCCCCTGTTAAACACACACACATATATACACACACTCCTTGTTTGATGGAATCAAAGGAATCTATGTAAGCACAGTTTACTATAATTTTTATATGCTTAAATATTTAATCAAAGAATTTGAGAGTTGGAAAGAAACTTAGAGCCCATATAGTATAACCCATAAACAAGAATCCTCACTATAATATAATTTTTTAGTGGTTATCCAGAGTGGTCTTGGAGAGCTCAAAAAAAAAAAAAAAAGAAAGAAAGAAAAGCAGATACCATTACCATTCCATTATCATATAGTCCTAATTCTTAGCAAGTTCACATGAAGCCTTAACTTATTTGCAGTTTCCATTGGGTCTGCTATATGGGGTCATGTAAAACAGGTCTAATCACTTTTCTAGAATACCACCCTTCAAACTGAGAGAAATGATTGTTAATAACCAATGATTTGGGGAGATCGGAGTTCTTCCTTTTTCTATAGTCCTCATTTAAAAGTCCAGTCTTTTGAAGGCATTACTGATAATGGGATTGAATTAACTCTCCTCAATTTTGGTCAGACCCAACCCCACCTCACAAGGAATTTAATCTAAGGTTGGGAAACCCATTATGTTCTACTCAGGTTTTGGTGGGGATTAGATTGCCCAAAGCTAGGGATGGTCTAGGTGTAGAGTTTCTTTGTCTAAGAGTGATATGATGTCACTCTCAGTCTCTTATTGGAGTGATCCCACTTCTCATAATATTCATTCTCTCATTAATTGTTAACCAATCAAAGATGATCAAGGGCATATAAACTATGAACCCACCAACATAAGGAGTCTTTGGCATTTGAGAGTGCCTCTGACATCTTTTACTAATAAAATGCTAGCATTATAAATAAAATGATTAATTACTCAGAAATTGCATCTCTTAAACTTTTTAAACATCACAAAACACTTGAAGTTAGCTCCATCCCATTCCACTTCCAATACCCAGTCATCTCCAACTATCTCTATTTTCTTCAAGTAGTCCTCATATATAGTGTGTGCTTAAGACCTTTCACTATTCTGGTTGTCCCACCCTGGACACTATATAGGTATCAATAACTTTCCAAAGTAGACGTGGCAAGAATTTAAAATAATACTTTAAGTGTTGTATTACCTACAGTGGGATTATCATGCCCTGTTTAATAGATGCTATGTCTCTTTTGATGCAGCCCAAGATTATATTAGCTTTATTGGTTGCTGTGCACCATTACTTTCTGATATTGAACTTGGAGTGCACTGAAAATTCTAGATTTTTTTTTCCTGTAAACTGTTGCATAATCATGCCACAATATTTGATGTAAACTTTTTTTAATCCAAATATAATACATCATTTATTCCTGCTAAATTCCATCTTTTTAGATTTAGCCCAAAGTTCTAGCCTATCAGGATATTTTTGAATCTTTAATCTGCCACTTAATGTATTAGCTATCCCTCTTAGATTTGTGTCATCTGAAAATTTGATGAACATGTTATCAATATTTTTATCAAAGTCATTGATAAAAATTTTAAATAGCACAGAACCAAGCATGGATCCCTAGGTAATTTTATCCTGTCAAGCTGACACAAACTATTCAATACTACTCTCTGAATCCAATCATTCAAAGAGTTCTGAGTCCTTCTTGCCCACAACTAATATATTTTTCCCACAAGAAAGATACTGCATCAAACATTTTTCTAAAATCTAGGTAAATTTTATTAATAACATTTACCTGCTTTGTTGGTTTAGTAACCCTTTCAGAAAATTAAATAAACTAAATGTGGCATGACCTGTTATTTGTGATCATCACTTCCTTTCTAAATATTCACTAATCATCTCTTTAACACCATATTCTTAGAATTTTCCCAGGAATTGATGTCAAGCTTATTGACTCACAGTTTGCAAATGGTTCTCTTCCTTATCACTCCTTTAAAACAAATAAGCAAAAATAATCAATATATTCTCCTTTCAGCAGCCCTGCAATACCTCTCCCATTCTTTGCAGTCTTTCAGATAACATTGACAGTTGCTCTTTAATTACTTCTGCCAACTCTTTCGGTACCCATGGATAGAGTTAATTTCGCTCAGCTGACTTAAATTCATACACATATTCTTACCATCTCCTTACTTTCCTTGGGTTTCGGCTTTTCACCAGCCATTTTCTCCTGTCCTTTGTGATCCTTTATTTTGCGTGGAAGAGAAAATGGAACCAAAACACAAATTATATAACTTTGTCTCATACTAGTTGCCCATTATCACCCTCCTATTCACACTTAGTAGCTATAGCATTCTTTGTTCTTTATCTTTTTTCCAAGTATAGCTCTAGAAGAAACCATCAAAAAAACTTTATTGTTATCATTAGTTTTTACTTGCCAAATGAATTTGGATGAAACAAAAGAAAGATGGGATAGAAAGTCAAAAGACTCTTGGGCTAAAAGTTATAACCTGCATAAGGGGGGGAAAAAAAGGAAACCACAATGAATTAAGAGAAAAAGGTCACTTGAAGAAAATCACGTAAGCAAGGAGGTCCAAGGGAGAAGAAGAATTCTTAAAAGACATTCTGAATATAAAATCCAAGAGTGAACAATAAACTCTAAATCAAGTGTGTAAAATGACTAAGGTGAAATTGGATATTTGTACCTTCTCTTGTTTCTGAATAACTTCTTTTTCTTTTTTTTTTCAATATGGGCATCTGAACTGAAATTACTAAATTTGACTTAGGTTGATAATCACATGTTTTAACAACATTATATTAAAAAGAAATGAAAATGTGCAAAGTGTTTCTTTTGTTATTGTGTATATTTCAGGCAACAACTAGTAAGCAAATATTAACATTATGTAGTGATAAATAATAGATTCTTTTAAACTAAAAAGTACTAGGTAGGAAAACAATTGTTTGTCAATAGAATTATATTCTTTTTTGATAGAATTATTAATTAATTCCTATGTTCTTCACAGGAAAATATTTTCTGGTTAATCTGCAATTATCCATACATTTTATGCTTGATTTCCACATATTACTTAGACAAAAGTGGAGATTTGGTAACCAGTTATCCAAAATAGATTTGAATCTAGAGCTTCTTAATTCAATAGATAATGGCCAAGTTACAGGGTTTTAATTTATATGTATGTGAAACTGTAAGGATGTATCAATGCAGTAACTATAACATTTACCTGAGCTAGTATAAGCACTCCAAATGTTTAATTAAATGAGTGTGAACTACTGTTCTAAAACAATCGATGGTGATGTAACCAGAGTTCATAAAAATCCAAGGAATCACAGTGAAGATGAATGAAGAAGCATATTTTAGTGAAGATCAAAGAAGGGACAAATAGAAGCAATTTTCTCAAAGGAGTATACTGTAGACCAGTGCTTCTTAACTCTGGGTCGCAACCCCATATGGGATCAAACACATAATTAAATCCAAGGTGTTTCTGGCACCACTTGCCCATGTTGCATCACAAGACTTCACTGCAGACTTGATTCTGAACATACATCATGTGCATTTTGCACTGTGCATACCCTCATGCCATACAGTGCCAATGAACGCTGTCAAAATGCAAAAAGGGATCACCAGTGGAAAAAGTTTAAGAAGCCCTTTTATAGACCACCTGGACAAAATGAGGATAAAGACGAGGGGCTTGAGAAATGGATCACAAGCTTGACACAGAGGCAATATATACTAATGATGAGGGACTTTATTGATGCTTTTATTCTGGAGCTCTCTTTGCCAAAAAGAGAGTAACTAACAACTTTTTAGTTGCCTCAGTAATCTTTGTATCTTCCAAAAGTTGGCAGAACCAACAAAGAGAGATCTAATTCTGAACTGTATCTAATTTCCATGAGCATGGAGAAAAAGGATGCTGCAGTAGAAATGATAGAGTGACCACTCTAACCTAGAACTGGAGACAGAGGAGAGGAAATATGGGCATACTTTAATATGTGCTTTAAATTTTGGAAAAGAATATTTTAAAGGATTTAGAGAAAAACTAGGTAGGCTCCAATGAAATAAAATTGTCCAGAGCAAATCAGCTCAGGAGGAAAATTCTGAAGGCAGAAAAATAATTTGAATGAGGAGAAATAATGGGATTCATCACAAGAGAACAATGGAGAGGAAGAGGGAACCCACCAATGAATTTAGGCTTTAAAGAGAAATGTGCAGAAAATGGAAGCAAGGCTAGATAGAAAAATATAAGAGTGTGATATGGTCCTATAAAAATAGTGTCAGGAATGCTAACATCAAGAATGAGCTAAGGCTGTCAAGGGAGGGTAAAGACCTGAAAGAGTGAGTTTTCTTTTAGTGATATTGCAAAGGGAAATGGGTTTGCGCCTGCAAATGACTAGAAAATTTGCATTGAAAATGACAGAACAACAGTAATTCACAAGTAGTTGATACCTAACATAAATAAAGAGCTAAAAGGAGGGAATTTAGCTACTTTTAATGGTTTCAAGTCAGCTGTCTTAAGATGCACTATATTCTGGGATCTTGAGAAAAAAAACAGTAGATGTGATTATTAAGCCACCATCAGTGATATTTGACAGATCATGGAAAGTGGAAGAGGTAGCACAAAGATTAAAGAAGGACAAATGTCTCAATTTTCAAAAAAGGAAAGAGAACAGAGTGTGTAAACTTTAGGCCAATAAGCTTGATTTCAACTAACTCCTAGGAAAATTCTAGAAAAGATAATTACAAAAGGAAGTAGTTATCACTTCATCTAGAACAGGTCATACTAAACTTATTCCCCATTTTTGACTGTTACATAAAGGAAATGCTGTGGAGGTAGTTTAGCTAAATTTTAGCTAAGCTTTTGACAAAATGTCTCATAATATTCATAGTAATAAGATGGGGAAATATAGACTAAACAATAATATAGTCAAATAAAAGCAGAACTGGATGAATTTCTGGATACAGAGACAATTGTTAATGGCTCTAGAGTCAACGTGTCTGGAAGTCTTCAACAGAATACCTCCAGGGGTTGGTGCTTGTCACTGTGCTATTTAATATTTTTATTAATGACTTAGATAAAAGTATAGGTGGTGATATGCTCATCAGATTTTCATGTGATAGAAATCAGGGAAAGATAGCTAACACACTGGGTGACAGTCAGGATACAAAAGGATTTTGATCACCAATCTTAAACTTGGACACAGAAAAGCAATTCCACAAGCATAAGATAGAAAAAACACAGACAGAAAAAAAATTGTTCTGAAAGGGATCTGCAAGTTTTAGTGTACCACAAGTTTCATATGATGTATTAGGCAAAAAGCTAATGCAACTTTGGACTGCATTAAGAGGAGCTTGGTTTCCAGAAATAGGGAGGGGATAGTTGCATCATACTCTGTCCTAGTCAGACCTTAGCTAATGTAGTGTGTTCATTTTTGGGCACCACCATTAAAGGAAGACATTGGTAAAGTGGAGAGTATTCACAAGACACTTAGATAATAAAGTCCTTGAGTCTATGTCGTATGAGGAATAGTCAAAGGAATTACTCCTGTTTAGCCTTAAGAATATAAGACTCAGGTAGGATGTGTTAGCTACCTTATATATATATGCAGGAGATTATTAGGCTTATTCTATCTGGCCTCAGAAAGAAGAATGAGGATAAGTAAGTGGAAGATGCTAAGAGAAAAATATAGGCTGAATGTCAGGAAAAATTCAATAATAATTAGAACCATCCAAAAGTAGAAAAGACTGCCTCAAGAGGTAGTGGTTTCCCCCTTTTAAATGTCTTCAAACAGAAGCTATACAACTATTTGTTGGAGAGCTGGAATTCTTTAGGATAGGGAATGGACTAGATGGCAGCTAGCATCCCTTCCAATTTTCAAATTCTGCAATTCATAGAAGGCATTGAGAGGTCCAGAATCATATAAACATGTTCCCTTAGGGCCAAGAAAAAAAATCCAACCTGCTCTTCACAAAGTAGCACTGCAAATACATAAAGCAACCTATCATTTCTTCTCTAATTCTCCACCTTTCAAACAATCATTTATTAGTCTTAAAACCGAAGAGACGGTTCTGTAACTAGTTGAGAAATCATGGACCATTGAGAAGGGACTCAGTGTACTGTCAGGTAATAATACATCATTATTGGCCTTAAAGTCATCCCTAAACAAATTAAATGAAGCAAATGATACAGATATGAATATTAAATGCAGTTTCCAATTTGTTAAATGTGACCACTACTACCTATTCTATCAATTTCACAAAAGTATCTTTACATAAATGTAAATCATAGGTCAATAAACAAAGATTTATTCAACACCTACTAGGTGCAGGACACTGAGCTAAGTATTGTTGGGATACCAAAGATATGAACAGGATCCATACCCCCTGGGGTTTGAGGAAATGAGAAATACACTTATGAAAGATGAACATTATGTTCCATTAAGTATCAACCAAGTTATGAAAAGGCCTCCACATGGCTTGTTTTATTATTACAAAACTAGATTGGGTAAATCCTCATCCTAGAAATTAATGTGGCCTAAAATAATGGAAACTAAAAAAAAATTGAAGGAGGAATAAAATATTTATTAAAAAAATATTAACATAGGTAGCATCTCACTTCTCTGAGGTAACAATCTCTTAACCAACAAAACAGTAAGAACTGTCTTATAACACTAGAGACAGCAATGTCAGATGACTATGTAGTTGCTATGGTCTGAGAAAAATGATTGCTTCCTTTACTTTGTGGCAGAGGAAGGGGAAGGGAAAAAGCATTTTTTAAGTGCTTACTATATACCAAGCACTGCTCTAAGATCTTTACAAATATCTTATTTGATATTGACAGCAATTCTCTGAGATAGGTGGTATTATTATCCCCATTTTACAGTCAAAGAAGCTGAAGCAAGCAAAAGTTAAATGACTTTTCTAGGGTCACACAATTACACCAGATTTGAACTCAGGTCTTCCCGACTCCAGGCCCAGGGCTTTACCCACTGAACTACCTAGCTTCCTCTAAAGGTAAAAGGCAATGCAAAGTGGCTACAGAGAAGATGCTTCTAATGCTCTTGATGTTGTCACAAAGTTTTGTGACTCGTAGAAAAGACAACAGGATACTGGCAAAGCAACACCCAAACTTTAACAGAATCACATTTCAGAGAGTTGTTAGGATTCATGAGGGAATCTAGTCCAACCCATCTACTTTAAATACTCCCCACCCCCACATCATACCTGAGAAGTGGTTAGCCTTTGATTGAAGACTTCTATTGAAGGTGGCACACTTTTTCCTCAGAGCAGTCTATTTGCATTTCCGGATAGCTCTAATTGTGAGAACATTTTGTTTCATTTTGTTACTTACCTGAAACCTAAACAGGCCTCTTTGCAACTTCCACTGATTGCTATTAATTCTGTGCACTCTGATGAAGAAGAAAAATTCTAATCTCTCCATTACATGGCAGTGCTTCACATACTTGAAGAAATCTATCAGAATCGAACACCTGTGGTGCCTTCAGCCAACCCTCATGTGGCATGAACTCAAAGGCCTTCATCATTCTGGTTGTGTGCTTCTAGGTGTTCTCCAGTTTAGCAATGTCTTTCCTATAGCCCAGAACGGAATATAAGGAAAAAGTTCAGCAGGACTTCTGCTGTTCACGTCCTGGAGATTATGCCTCTTAACAATGCAGTTTAAGATTGCCATAGCTTTTTGGCTACTATTATCATCCTGTTGAAAGATATTGATCCTTCAGTACACTAACTTCAACTCTCAACACATGGTGGTCCCAACTCTTCTTCCAAAAGTTTTTTCCTCTGTCATACGTCTTATTTCACTTCTTATCCTTAAATCATCTTTTGAAATGTGTGTCTATCAGTACAGACCTTTCATCTCTTAAGATGCTATCCTTTACATCACTTTTTACTTTGGTTCTTTAGATCTTGTGGCATTATACAGTTTGAAACCATGCAATATTTTCATAAGGACATTTCTGTTTAAAAAGTAGGTTTTTATACTGAGAAGGAGTATGTATGTGTTAGGGGGAAGGAATTTAAAGGTACTCACTGACCTGTTTCCCAAATTGATTCCAGCCTGCTCTTTTCCTCCTCCCAGATTCAGGGCCCAGCTCATTTTACATCTGCAACCAGCAGTTCCTACCCTAGATATATGCATTATGTATTAACCCAATAGGTTGGTCATCTCACCAAACATGACTATCCAGACAACAGACTTTTAAAAGATCCATTTAGTTTATACTTCATGGATTGTTTTGTTGATCTCTTTTGAATAACCATGGATCTCATTAAATGTCTTATTCTATTATTTGAATCAATTAGAAAAATAATATAATCAAAAAGATGCATATAGAGAACCTCAGCATCTGCCTTTCCTTACAGACCTTTCCTTATCCTCCTTAGTGTTAGTGCCTTCTTTCTAACAGTATCTCTAGTTATTCCTGTATTTATCTTATTTGTAGAGTTGCTTACATATTGTCGCCCTTCATTAGACTATGAGCTCTTTCACACCAGGAACTACTCTTTGTCTTTTTTTTTTAATTTTTTTTTGTTTGAATCACCAAAGCTAAACACAATGCCTGTCAAGGTTGTTATTGTTCAGTCTTTTTTTTTTTTTTTTCAGTTGCTTCTGACTCTTTGTGACCCCAGTTAGGGTTTTCTTGGAAAAGATACTAGAGTGATTTGTCATTTCCAGTTTACTTCACAAATGAGGAAATGGAGGTAAACATGGTTAAGTGACTTGCCCAGGGTCACACAGCTAGTGAGTGTCTGAAGCTAGATTTGAACTCACAAAGATTAGTCTTCCTGACTCCAGGCCCTATGCTCTATCCACTGTGCCACCTAGCTGCCCCATGTGCCTGTGAAAGAGGAGGTACTTAATAAATGCTTCTTGATTTGACTTTTTGTAGGACATCTACCCTGACAATGAAAAACACTTTTGGTAAGCATACATGTCCCTGTTTCATGCTGCAATTGACATTAATAATCAGAAGGTCAGTGAACAGAGTTATCTCTGTGGTTATATTTATAAAGGTATATTGAATGATTTTAATATATGATAGGGCTCTCCTTTGTTGGAAGAGAGCTGTTTTATTCTACCTAGTGATTTCTTTTTTAATCTGCAAACAGTAAACAAAATAGAATCTTATACTCTTTGAACCTTTCAGTCAATTATGTGACTACAGAGGTGTAGTTTCCTTGAAGGAATTATTTGTAAAAGGATTTCATATTTCCTTTTCATTTCAATTGAGAATAGACATGTAGATCATCCCCTCAAAATTTATAACAGTGAGAAAATAGGCATAAATTGTTAGTTATTATATATATGAATGGTTATTGCTATTGGGAAGTTTTTCCTAATACTGAGCTAAAATCTGCCTACCTGTAACTTCCTGTAATTGGTCCTAAGTTCTGTCTTTCAGGGCCATGAAAAATAGGCTTAATCAGTCTTTTCACCTGTCAGGTCTTAGCTCCTTATATGTAAAATGAGGAGATTCACATCAATTGGGGAATAACTGAACATGTTACATCATCTGAATATGATGGAATACTATATCCTGAAATGATGAAAATTATGAAAGAGACAGTTTCAGAGAAACCTGGGAAGATCTGTATAAAGTTTTGTAGGGTGAGGTGAACAGAGCCATGAGAACAATTTGTACAATGACAACAATATTTTGAAGGCAAGAAACTTTGAAATAAAATAAGAAACTCTTATCAGTACAATTATCAACCATGATGGCAGAAGACTAATGATGGAACATACTACTCACTTCCTGATAGAGAAGTGAAAGATTCAGAGTACATAATGAGAGGTATTTTCTGGTTATGGCTGATGTTAAAATTTGTTTTGATTGGCTACACATGTTTGTAATAGGTTTTATTTTTCTTTAGTTCTCAATTGGGAGAGGGGAGTTAGGGTGGACGAGTCAGAAGGTAGATTTTTTGCTGATTAAAAAAGGGAATGAAACCCCTTAGTGATATAAGGCTATCTCAGTAGTCTAGGCACAAAGTGACAAAAGTTCATAATTAAAAGAGTAAGAGTAAAAATGAAAAGAGATGGTTACCATACACATTATGAAAGGAGCACTACTGGAGCAAAGAGAGAGGGAGGATTCATTGTTTACTCTGAAATACTAAGTCTAATTGATTGAGAAAATGGTAATGAAATGAGGATCTAATTTGAGACAAAATAGCATAGGTTGGAGTTTAAAACCTGCAAATTATGGTACTGTCCATGGGGAAATATCTCAGCAGGCAATTGGACCTTAGGAGATGAGTCAGACCTAGAAATACAAATTTTGGAGTTATCCTCATCAAGGCAAAAATTGAAGCCAAGGGAAAGATGAACTTTCTGAGGGAGACACTGTAGAGAAATAAAATCAGAGGGCTGAATGCTAAGCCTTGGGCAACAGCCACATTTGGAGAGATGGGAGGAATCAGAAGAGTCAGAAACATGAATGTTAAAACATTTTGAAAAAAGTTTTAAAATCCCTGTGCATATTTAAGGTTTTATTTGATACATGTGAGTGTCATTGTGCTATAGTGGAAAGAAAGTTGGTCTTGGAGGAAGGAAGACCTGATTTTGAATCCTCCCTCTGACAAGTGTTCCCTGTATGACCACAGTTTTTCAGGTCCATGTTTTCCAGTCTCTTCTTCTGTGCCCCAGGCAACTCTCTAACACTCTAAATTACTGATGAGTTGCCAATCCTCATTGGAGCAGAGTTTTTCACACTAGGAGTTTTCCTCACACCAGTAAAATCACATGCCTTGAAGTTGAAGCAAGGAGGGAGATGGGTCAGAGTGAAGAGGGAGGTATAAGAATTAGCAGTACCCTTTGAAATAGGAGAGCTTCTTAGAAATGCTTAGATTTCAGCATTCATGAAAGCTGTAAATGATCAAAGGACAACAGTAATGCACCTGGAAATTTACCTTTGCGAATCCCTAACCAATTTCACTAGGGCTTACAGAATTTGCTATGGCATTCCAAGTAAATATGTACTTCATAGAAAATGTAATGGTTACTACGTAACAACTCCAAAACCATGAAAAATGGATTGCGACAAAATGTTGTGAACACTACTGAGGGATGAAAGACTTGTGTCTGTTTGTTTTTGGTTTTGTATTTTTCTGTGTATGTACCCCAACTTTCAATACAGCCTTGATATCGTGTTTGATCTGTCCCATGCCAACACACTCTGTTGGGTCATCCAAGTCTTGTTTTTACTTGATTGGTAAACAGATCTTCTGGTCAGTAGTTGTTATCAGATGTTCCTACTATGCTTCCAGTGTTCCTGAACTGTGACCCTGCCGGTGATGATCCCTTTGATTACTGGCTGATTTCTTTGATTGTTGCCTGTCTGTTATACATATTAATATGAAAACTGGACACAAACACAATTGCAGAAATTAGTAACCCTAAGTTTAAAATTTTGCATTCTAGGAAGCACAGCCCAGTTAACACACTATAAAGTTTTTGATCTAAATACTCAGTAAGACAAAATATCAAAGTCAGTAACATAAAAATCATTTACAATTTTTTTTAATTCTTCCCCAACATTCCATATTGTTCTTAAGGTAGAAAGCAAGTCAAAGCAGATATTTGGTTTTAATTCTTCCCAACGGAGAACCTTTAGAGCATGTATAAAAATTGTAAAATGTAAAGATGAATCTCTGGCAGCAATCAAGAGGCCTTTATTAAGTGCTTAACTATGGGCCATGCAACTGTGCTAAGGGTGGGGTTCCAGAAAAAGGCAAAAACAAACT
Organism: Vombatus ursinus; assembly: GCF_900497805.2. Taxonomy (NCBI): domain Eukaryota; kingdom Metazoa; phylum Chordata; class Mammalia; order Diprotodontia; family Vombatidae; genus Vombatus; species Vombatus ursinus. The sequence goes on from NW_020954867.1 coordinate 1,372,198, forward strand.
AGCTACCCTGAAGGATCTGCCATTCTAACTCATAACACTATGAAGTGGGACCAGAACAGTTTTAGAGTCAGGGGACCTGGGTTCATCCTGAATCCTGAGTTCATTCCTGAGTCTGTGACTGAGAATAACTTGGGACTTGTAGCATTAGGGGACTGGCCTAAATGACCTCTATACTCTTTATCCCCTGTGGTGAATATGAGGGGAACAATTGGTTTCTTTTTTGACTGACACCACATCTTAGGACATATACAGGCACATACTCCCTAATGTTGATAATTGGCTCCATGAAAATATCCTATCAAGTAAACAATGTCACAAGGGACAACTAATTCTACAGAAACTCTGTTATAAATGTGCTTTGAATGACATTTTGGGAGACTTTCACAATGTTACATTTAGATTGACATATAATGTGTGAATGACATTTTTTTCCCCAAAACAATGTTGAGGGCAACATTATGAGACATATACCTATATAAATAGGAGCTTTCACTTGGCATGAAGAACTCATAAAATGTGGGCAATATTTGTCTTTCTGGTCTTATACGTTCTTACCCAAAAATCTGGGAAGTGCACTCATTGTATTATATTACTCAGTATCTTGTAGCCAATCAATTTACAAAACTCAAAGATGAAAGTTTTGATTGATAGGTAAAGGAAAAAAATGGAACTCACAGCAGAGCTTAATATATTTCAAGAGTAGTAAATCTACTAGCTGTAGTAGTGGAAATCTTAGAAGCTCGTCCCTCTCCTTTTTTCAAATGAGTAAACTGAGGCCTAAAGAGGTTAAGTGGAAGGAATGAAGGCAGCCATCAATAAGCCCTAGGGTCCCTGGAGATAATGTAGAGAGACTCAGGCAGGATTTTGCAAAATATTGGGATGGCGCTAGACATTGCCTCAGGCCAAGACAGTGGATGAGTGGCTGACTCCTCCTGCAGTTATGGGTTACACCATTAGGTGGCAACGATATTGCTTCCCTTCGCCAAAGACAAGCTTTCTGTCACAGGGCCAGGGCCTAGTACCTTTGAGGGCATAGTGAAATGATTATGTGGCCTGGCAGGAGACACAGTTCTCCCAGTGATGCAACAGTTAAATGCCGTGCAGGCTGAGCTACCTACTCTGGAGCCTCTTCCAGAGCCTATCACAGAGCCTGCATATAGTAGGTGCTTAAAAAATGCATTTTTATCAATTGGGCAACTGATGACTGGTAGTGCTATGTCTGCTGTCTCAAAGAAATTTGCCACTGCTTATATTGTCTCCAAATAGATCTCAGTCACTGACAATATATTTAGCATTGGTGTCTTCAAAGTCTTATGTCTTCTTTCCGTTAAAGTATATCTTCCCTCCCCCCTTTCTCTGAAAGCCCCACTCTGCTAATGTAGGAGCTTGGTAAAGCGCTACAATTTCTTCCTGATTGTCTTTCCACTCCCTGTGAGTCTTACTGGGAAAAAACAAACAAACAAATACACACACACACACACACACACACACACACACAAACAAACAAAAACAAAAAACTTATAAGTTATTAAAATTAGACCTACTGTTGTAACTAGGGTAGGAGTACACAGTGCTTTTCACCATTCATTCCCCTTAAGGTGGGCAAGAAGCAGTGCAGATATTAATAACACTATTTTACGGTCAAGGAAACTGATGTTCAGAAATGAAATAGATTTATTCAACATTGCTAACTTAAAATTATTGAACCCATGACTAAAACCCAGGTTTTCTTAATTCATTTTTTTTTTTACATTACTGCAGTAATAGTCAATCAACAAGCACATAAGTGTCTACTTGTTCTTGGCTCTATCCTAGGTACCAGGGATGTAAAAATGAAAGGGAGGAGGCTTTTGTTCTTGAGGAACTTCCATCCTACTGTGTATTTTGGTACACATCATTACTTCTCATGTATTTTTCACTGTTGGAAGTTTATGGATTTTACTAGTTTCTAGACCTCTTAGAGGTAAATAAGAAGAGTTAACTTTGATAATTAAAACAGTAACAATCAGTGTGTTTTGGAGATCTATAGGAGGAGCAGTGGATAGAGCACAGAGCCTGAAGTCAGGAAGATTCATCTTGCTAAATTCAAATCTGGCCTCAGTCACTTGTTAGCTGTGTGACCCTGGGCAACTCCTGAGGCAACCCTGTTTGCCTCAGTTTGTCATCTGTAAAATGAGCTAGGGAAGGAAATGGCAAACCACTCCAGCATCTTTGCCAAGAAAATCCCAAATGGGGTCATGAAGGGTCGAACACAACTAAAAATTACACAACTAACAACAACAAAATAGAGACGGTTGGTTATTATTTCTTAGAGAATAAGTGAAATAATTTTTTCCACTGAATTTCTATAATCATTCCTATAATTATACTTTGAATTGCATCAGTAAGGAAATTCTACCTATGCAGAGAGAAATCCCTTTATCTTTTATGAGTTGCTGTTGCCAAAAAGAATTCATTATCTGATGAGCCAGCCATTTGGTGTTGAGTTGTCCAGGATTTGCCAGGCCATTCTCTAGATAGCAAGTAGACAGCCTGCAAATACTCAAAGCTTTTCCATCTCTATAGAAGGTACTAAAGTTTGTGTTTTAGTCAACATAAATATCTCAAACTCCACTCAGGGTTCTGCTATAGGGTTACCTTTCACAGGAGGCCTTTCTTAATGCCCCAGTTGTTTGCATCTCCTGAAACTATCATGTATTGACTTAGTAATTAATATTTATCTAAGTAGGATTTACTTATATATTTTATGCCTGTTTATCTAGGTACATATTGCTGTCCAACTCCATGTAAATTCTTGAGGTCAGGCACTGTTTTCATATTTTCCTTTGAATCCAGTTGCATCTTGCATAAAGCAAGTGCTTTGCTGAACTCAAATGAATCAATTTGAATTGAATTGCTTTTGAGAACCAAGATTCATTTCCATCCCAAAATGAGGCATTAGAGTAAGACTTTAGGGGAACTTGGAATTAAAATTGGCCACAGTTTTTTTCCACTTAAATTTATGGATATTATATTATTTAACTGTTTCCACACATTGAAAAAATAACTTTGTAGGCCTCTGCCAAGATTGCATACAAAACCACAGTGGAGAGAATCCCACAGGCCTGACCAACAACAACAAAAATAGCAAACACAATGTCAACCCTCTGTCCTTATCACATCTGAAATATACCGATGCTATATACTGCTAGAAAGCCATCAATACAAAGCTATAGTCAGGAAATTAAAGTCCAAGAGTGATATTGACAAGTGGACAAGGAACATTGTACTTTCAGAAGAAGGGAAAAAAAGTGCTTTGCAGGAAGACTGAGTTAAATCTTCCTTTCTTAAAGTGTGCCTAGTCAAGTATCTTACAGGAAATATTTGTTGATTTGATTTTATATGCTTTAACCAAAGTCAGAGAGAGAATGATATAGCTGATAAAAGAAATACAAAGCTGATGATAAAATAAATTATATCTGAGGCAGACATTTTTTAAGACAGTTTTTATGGAGATCGATATACAGGTGGCTATAGAATCTGATAATAGTCACTAGTACATTGACTGTACCTTTAACATAAAGATGTCTTTGTTTTGTAAAGCAATGGAAAAAGCTTGTAAATTGTAATTTAAATGACTAGTCTTGCTAACTTCGTGGTCTTGGGCAAATTACTTAAACTCTCTGAGCCTCTGCTTCCCCACCTACAACATGAAGGTCATAATACCTCTTCTTCCTCTCTCAAACATATGTTGAAAAATTAAAATGTTATGTGATATAGAAAAAAGTGATTTATAAATTGTTTATAAATTAGGTAACTATTATTATGTATATTAATATAGATGTAATATATGGAAAACTTTTTTTACAAAATGAAAGGTCTTTAGATCTTTTGAAACCATTAACACAATTTTCTAAAATCTACAATTCACTTGTACTATTCCTTTTCTTTTTAGGTAATTTAGCTCAATAAACATTTAATAATTTGCCAGGCATTGTGCTAAGCACTGGGAATATAAATAAGAAAAAGAGAGACAGTCCCTGCCTTCAAGGACCTCATAATCTAATGTGAGAAAACAGCACACAAAAGGAAACTAAAAAAAGGGGGAAGAACCACCAGGAGAACGAGAAGTGGGGTAGGGACATGATGGCTCCATGTTCAATGGACTTCAAAAAAGAAGAGCAACAGATGGAAAATGCAGAGTTAGCTATAAAGTTCAGATTCCAGCTTTCTATAAAGGAAGGCTTTGGGAGGAGTTTAGTGCTCTACCCTTTAGCCCTCTAATCATATGGGAGAGGTGGCTGAGGGAGTTGGGAAGGTGTAGAGTATCTAAAGTTATGTTAAATGCATGATGACAGGATTTCCATGACAAGCTTATTATCCTGGGTGAGGCATCAAGTTTCATGAAGTTTAAATCAATCAGAGCAAATCAATCAGAGCTGCAAATGGAAAAAAAAAAGCTAGGTGGGTCAATGGATAGAGCTCTGTGCTTGGAATCAGGAAGACTCATCTTCATGAGTTCAATCCAATCTCACACATTTAGTAGATGTGTGACCCTAGGCAAGTCATTTAACTTTGCTTGTCTCCATTCCTCATCAGTAAAAATAAGCTGGGGAAGGAAATGGCAAACTACTCCAGTATCTTTGCCAATAGAACTCCAAAGGGGGTCATAAAGAGTCAGACATGACTGAACATGGACATAATGTAGAATGAGATTCAGTTAGATAGAACTGAACTTGTATTTTAATAGCTGCTAAATACTTCAGATTTTATTTTCTTCTGATTTCAGATTATGACATAATTTAGAATACATCCAATACCAGGCTTCATATCACAAAGGGCTTATTTAAATTATTGGCGATGATGAGCTAAAGTTAAATGGTCAATGTTGTATACTGGTTGTGAGGGGGAAAGGCTTAGAAGGATATGGGAACCACAGGATCCATTTCTTTCTGTTGTAGAACTTTCTAAAACATTGTAACCAGGTCTTAATGCCCCATTCCTTTGTAATATGGTCTAATTCTACTTGCATTTGTTTTTATAGAGACAAAATAGAATTCAGTTATTACAAGTCCTCTTCTTTCTTTTCCTACAGTAAAACTAAAATTAAAACCAACATTTTCTTTGTTTTCCTTTAATCATGTGGTGACCATTTGACAAATAATTAAGTGAATAGGGAACTTTTGATGAAGAAGCTTCCTCAATCCTTGGAGAGCATGGATGTTGTTTAGTTGTTTCAGTAATGTATGACTCTTCATGACCTCATTAGAGGTTTTCTTGGCAAAGATACTGGAGTGATTTGCCATTTCCTTATCCAGCTTATTTTACATGTCATGATAAAAAATTTACTATGAGAGAAACTGGGGCACAAAATTCCAAGCATGATCTATTTATTGGCAAGCCTAGCATTTGCCAGTAATAGAGATCAATGGTCGCTCAATGAGACCAGAGACACATTGAGCAGACAGAGAGAATGGTCTTTTATACGGTTGATAAAGATGTAGAGTGGGTTTATGTTTAGCCTGATGTACACGAGGGGATTTCTAAGAACCATAATAACAGAGTTAATCAACATTCTCTGGAAAATGCAGTGCTAAGCAACATGTGACATGACTGACCAGGCAGAATATCTTATGACTCTAGGGATTCATGCCCCCACTCCTGCCATTTGGGGGAAGATCCCAAATTGCAGCCCAGAAAAAAATAGGAAAGTCACACTTTTATTAAGAAGTCAGATCTTAGGGGCAGCTAGGTGGTGCAGTGAATAGAGCACCAGCCCTGGATTCAGGAGGACCTGAGTTCAAATCCCATCTCAGACACAGACTAGCTGTGTGACCCCGGGCAACTCACTTAACTCCCATTGCCCAAACAAAAAACAAAAACAAAACAAAAAAAGAAATCAGACCTTGTAATGTTAGTAAGTCAAACTATCCTTTAAATCAACTTCCTTCATAAGTAGTGATTCCAGTGATTAGATAAAATTCTCAATCAATAATTAATTCAGAATAAAGTGGGGTATCAATTTTCAATTTCACATTCTTATCTCTGATTCTATGGAGCTGTGTTTCCATTGAATCACCATTTATAGTCCAAGTTGATATAATCAGGCATGATCAGCATCCATTAGAATTAAATTAGTAATGGGGAAATAGAAAACAATAATTACAGGGCTCAATATGTTAATTATTAGTGATGCTAGTTGATTGTTACAAATAGCCCAGCAAAATGTAATATGTCTCTCATGCCTTCTCCATCTGCCTTTTGGGATGGTTAGACAAAAATAAGGTCAGTCTATTGACAAAAAATCACTGGGGGCAGTCCCCTTCAGTAAGCTAGCTTTACAGGGAGAATGGCACATTGGAAAGGTAGAATTTGCATATCCTCCAGGTAATACAATGATCAAGTGCATTTGTACCCTACTAGCCCGCTCCCAATGTCTATTTAATCTCCTGTTGAGTTTCATATCTCAGGCATTCATGTGATCTCTAGAAACAACTTATCATGATCTCATCCTGGAGTAAGTCTAAATCAGTGGCAGCTCTGAAGGTACATCTTCATAGAAGGGCTGGTCACCTACAGAGGTTCCTAGGTCTTTCTGCTTTAACCTTTGTACAAAACGGATCATAACACAACGTAGTAACTAATTGAAACGGTGAACTACAGCATGTCAAATCAGGGATCTGAAACTTCAGAGAATTTAAGTCTTCCATGAACACAGGCCAATAAGCCAATGCATATTTCATAAAAGTCATGTATTTAGTTCCTCCTCAAAATTGTGTGGTCCATTTAATTCTAAAAGTTTCCCCCCAAAATTATATTCATCTTCATTCATCTTTATCTTTATCTAAATCTGATTCCAATTCATTCCCTCTTGAGGGGGATGTTATGATCATATTAACACAATAAAAGGATGTTGCAGTGTCAACATTTTGTAAACTAAATACCCTATCAAATTTATGGCCTCATGGTGTCTATTATTTGTAATTCAATTGACAATTTTAAATGATTCCTCATTATAGTAGTACTATCCTGGCATATATTATTCAGTTAAAAGTCACTAATGTGGTTTATCTCCTGTATTTATTACAGTGAAAAATAAGGCATCAGTATAAAGTTACCCTTATCAGTGGTATTTGCTATGTAAGGACAAAAGGAGGGACATAGGATTAATATTTTGTTCACACATAGATGAGGAAACTGAGGCAAACAGGGTTAAGTGACCTGTCTAGGGTCACATAGCTAGTAAATATCTGAGACCATATTTGAACTTTCTGACTTCAGGCAAGGCACTGTATCCACTGTACCACCTAACTGCCATTGTAGAACACCACTTTTTCCTTATAGTCTTAAAGATTTGCCTGGGACACTGGGAGGATAAGTGATTTGCCTAGGGTCACAAAAACAGTGTGTCAGGAGTAGAACAGGGCAGTTCTCTGACATTACACTATGCAGCCAGTAGAGAAAAGTAAAATTGGTCAGTAATAATTCATTTTGATTTGCTGTTTTCTCAGGAGATCAATGGGCAATAGGGCCAGTTAGGAGAGACAAGGTAGAATGAGAAGCTTTTGTTGCTCTTGCTGTTTTCACATCAGAAAAAAAGATCATTGATGGACAAAGCAATAAAGGAGGTTGTGATCATCAGTAGCTGGGAGTATGTTGATACCTTTAGCAAAACTAGGGAAATCTGGAGTAATTAGTGATTAGGGTAGGGAAGAAAGGAAAAGTTTTAGATATATTGAGTTGGCCGTATTAAGGAATAGGGTACTCAAAATTGTCCAACAAGCAAACAAAAACGTGGTCTTGTAACTTGAGTGAGATATTAGGGGAAAAAATGATGATTATTTGTGACCTGTCTTCAGAGATATGAGTGGAACCTATTAGAATAGTCAACTGTTAGCTACTAGTTAGTACTACTAATGTTCTAATAAAAAAAAAAAAAAGAAGGTGAAGGTTCTCGGGTATGTCCCTCTAATCTCCATGGTACAAGGGAAAATGAAATTTGTCTTTTTTTAAAAAGTGGAAGAGGGAAGGACTTCAATGCAAAAACAAAAGGGACTTTTTTCTGTCTTTTGAATAGAAGATAATCCTGACTTGTGGTAGGAGGGTGAAGGTAGAAGAAAGTGGCATAGAAGGGAAAATGGAAGAAGTACCACCTAACATTTAGAGCTGAGCAAGAAGTATTAGTCTCTACTAAAAAGGGGACTCATCTCTCTGAGGTAAAAAGAACAGCTTGTTCTCCAGACTATCATCAATCAATCAATCAATCAATCAGCATTTATTAAATGCCTACAGATGCATATCCATGTACACAGTTAGAATTAATTTAGCAAGAGTTATGCTACTTTTATGGAAAAGATGGAGAAATGCTGCTAGATAATACTTGGAATGTGCTTGAGGGCTTAGAACCAAAGTAGTTGTAATGACTTGATAGAATTTGGAAGGAGGCGTTCAAAGGTTGGATCCCATGATCCATGGATCTGTGTTTGGCCCTTTGCTGTTCCCCCCCCCCCAATGACTTGGATAAAGGCATAGATGGCATAACCTTGGTGATAAAGGTCCATATAGTTAAAGCTGTGGTTTTTGCAGTAGCAATGTATGGCTACAAGAGTTGAATTATAAACAAAGCTGAATGCTCCAGAATCAATGCTTTGAATCATGGTGCTAGAGAAAACTTTTGAGAATCCCTTGGACAGCAAGGAGATTGATCAGTCGATAGTTAAAGAAATTAATTCAGACTATGCATTGGAAGGACAAATATTGAAGCTAAAGCTTAAATACTTTGTTGACATAATGAGAAGATAGGACTCATTGGAAAAGGCCCTGATGTTGGAAAAGGGGATGGCAGAGGATGAGATGGATAGATAGTGTCATGGAGACAACGAACATGAACTTGGACAGACTTTAAGAGATAGTGGAGGATAGAAGAGCCTGAGTGTCCATAGTGTCACAGAGTCAGACATGACTAAAAAAAAACTGATCAACAACAGCAACAACATTATAGATAGCATACTTTTCAAATTTTTGAATGATACAGTGGTCTCTGAGCTGAATAGCACAATGGATAGAAGTCAGGGTGCAAAAATATCTTAACAATCTAGAGCATTAGACAGATTTTTTTTTAAAGATATAATTGATTAGGGATTAATGCAAAGTCTCATATCTGGGTTTTAAAAATCAGCTTTACAAGTGTAGGATGAGAATGGGTAGCCAGCATTCTATTATTTAAAAATCTTAAGGTCTTAGTGGATTAAAATCTCAATATGAATCAATATTGTTAAAATTATTATATGGTTTCCAATAGGGTGAAATGGAATCTTTAGCTGCATGTCCACAACTGGAAAGATAATTATCCCTCTGAATTCTGTTCTAGCTAGACTACATCTGGAGTGCTGTATTCAGTTCTGGGTGCTATATAGTAAGAAGGATTGATAAGCTAGAAAATAGATAAAGTTATGAAAGCCCTATCATTTATGCCACTTAAAAAATCAGCTGCCCAAATTACAAAAAAAAACAACAAAGAGAATATCTCCAAAAGTGGAATGAGCTGCCTTACTGGAGGTCCACAGCAAAAGATATGACTACTTGTTGGATATTTTGTAGGGATGCTTTTTTGTTCAAGTATAGGTTAGACTAAGCCTCTGACATCCTACCAACTCTGACATTCTGTGAGTGGATAAGGTCCCTATGAAATACATTGTATAAAATAGTTTGAACACAGAACTCCCTTTTGGTTATTGGCACTGGGCGAGGGGATGGTGGGTGGGGGAGGGATGGAATACAAGAAGGGATTAATGAAGTAGAAAACCTTAGAAGGAACTGTTCTAGTCTTCACTATCTCTTAAAGTCTGTCCGAGTTCATGTTCGTTGTCTGCATGACACTATCTATCCATCTCATCCTCTGCCATCCTCTTTTCCTTTTGCTTTTAATCTTTTCCAACATCAGGGTCTTTCCAATGAGTCCTGTCTTCTCGTTATGTCACCAAAGTATTTAATGACACTTACAGTGTCACTGAAGACAAAGGAAAAATATTTTCACAATGTTATCAAATACTGCAGAGGCCAAGGTGAACAAGGACTTGGGGGCAGGGGGAGGGAAGACCAATACAATAGCTTTGATTATTAGAAGATCTTGTGGAAGCACTAAGGACCTAAAATTTCATGCTGCAGGAACTTTTTGCACCAAGGTCAACTGCAATCAGTCTATAACTTAGCATCTTAGAGTATTCCCTTAGACTCAGAGGTTTGCCCATAGACATTTAGGTAATGTTTCAGAAGTATGATTTTGATGCATGTTTACCTGACTCCAAGTCCAATATTCTGTAAATAATGTCATACTATCTCTCTAAGAAGTTGTAGGTGCAGTTAATTCAAGAGAACCTTTGATCATTGTGGTAGGGGGTAGATTGGGTAAAGGGACTATTGATAACAATTAAGTCCTTAAATAGAAAAATACTGATAATAAAGTTCTTTGACAAATTGCAGGGGGTGGGGTGGGGTGTCAAGGGAGAAGGGAAGGAAGGGAACAGAAGGCAACATTTTGTTCTCCCCTGAAAACATCCCTCCAAAGAGGGAATCATGGTGAGATCAATTGATTTGGAGTTGTACCTTTTAAGATTGTGATGTCTACCAGTAAATAATTACTCATCTATGCGTGGGATCAGTTTAGGAAGTACTTTTATCACAATGGCCCTAAGATGTATTTAGTATAAATATTATTAATCCTATTTTAAAGATAAGAGAACTGAGACTTAGAGACTTTGATTGACTCACCCAAGATCACTCAGCTAATAAATGTTAGAAATAGCCCTAGATCTTCATATAAACCTGAGAAGACTAATATGAACTGATGCAGAATAAAGTGAGCACAACCAGAAGAATTTATATTGCAACAAAACATTATTAAAATAAACAATTTTTTACTATTAATAAGGATTCTGATCAAACCAACCACAATTCCAGATTAATGATGAAAAATGTTATTTAACTCCTGACAGGTGATAGAATAAAGAAGCAGAATAAAACATACATTTTTGACCTGGTCATTATGGAAAGTTGTTTTGGTTTTGGTTGGTTATGTATATTTGTTATCAGGGTTTTATTTTTATTTTCTTTTTCTCCCCTTCCCTATTTGAGGGGTAAGTTGTACAGAGAAAAAAAATGCTAGTAAAATCTGGAAAACGTAAATGGGTAGAGAGATGGGGAGGGAGAGAGAGACAGAAAAAGAGAGAGAGAGAGAGAGAGAGAGAGAGATTAGGGCTTACGCACCTGATCTTTCCATTGCTGTTCAGTTGGATCTGGCTCCTCGTTACCCAGTACACCATACTGTCCATGGGGTTTTCTTAGCAAAGGTACTGGAGTGGTATGCCATTTCTTTCTCTAGTGGATTAAGGCAAACAGAGGTTAAATGAATTACCCAGGGTCACGCAGCTAGTACATGTGAGAGGCTGGATCTGAATTCAGATCATCCTGACTCCAGGCCCAGTGCTATGTCCATTGACCCATCTAGCTGCCTCCATCTTTCCACTGTTCTTCATGAAAGAGAAAGTTGCCACTTAAATTATCAATCAATAAAATCCTTTACCCATAAGAACTGTCTACATTTCCTGAAGTTAGAAAATATGTTTTAAAAATATAAAGTTGAAATCATATTGGTATGACTAATGGATAATTAATTATATTTTATTAATGTCCTTCTCAGATGCCTCATGGTATTAAAGTGTACCTTAGCAAGGTGACCTTTTGCACAGCCTATGACAGAAAAGCATCTTAGATATTACCAAAGGTGGAAAATCTTTCAGTAAAGGCCTGGGGATGAACAAGCCTCAGATTGGTTTGGAGAGATTTTGAAAGATTAATCACCAAAAGACTAAACATGAATTGATTATTTTCATCATAGAGCAGTTTATGAACATAGTTTACTAAGATGTGGAAGGTTGTGGTCTACATTGCCAGAGATTACCCATACTGATGAAATGATGAATGTTTTTGTGAAATAAAATAAAATTTGTTCTCTCTCCCTCCTTCTTTCCTTTCTTCCTTCTTTTCTCTCTTCCTTCCTTCCTTTTTTCCTTTCTTTCTTCCTTCTTCCTTCCTTGCTTTATTCTTTTTTTTCTTATTCATTTGGTATTTATTTGCTAATATTGATACACAATGAATGAGTCACAAAATGTATATTTTGACATGACATATTTGACAGAGTATAGCATTAAGATAGCATATGTATAAACATGACTTTCCATGACCAAAGTATTAATCACCTGGTGTCCAACTTACTGGTGAGGAGCCTCCCCGTACCCAGATTAGTAGAAACAATATGAGCTTACAACTCTGCTGGCTTAGACTTTGAGAATTCAATGTTATTTGAGTATAATGAAGCATCAGTGTAGAATATTTGTATATTAAAAACTGAGAAACAACTCATACAAATTTGAGCATTATTCAAAAAGGAAAAGTTCATTTCTTTCTAAGATATCAGAGAAAGTTTCATGGGGATGGGGCCATCTGAGAGGACTTTGAATGATAAAAATTACTTCAATAGATAGTGAGACAAGAGTGCTAACACAAAATTAATTTTAGATGTGACAGTGATCTCAACAAAGCGTAGATGTAATAGAGATCACGTATTAGAAAACTCCCATCCTTTTACAGTGAAAGGAACATGACTTCTTTATCTTTTAGTGACTACATACTGATATACAGAAACTAATTCATTGTATGATATATAAAATTTAAGTTGCTTAACTAAAAACACTTTCAGAGAAATGTTAGTACAACTATGAAATGACTTGGATATTTAAAATATGGTACACTTTGTTTTTCAATTTTTCATGTATTCTGATACAATAATTGTACAATTTATGCACTGCAAACATCTAATTGTGCTATGTAAATATGAACCATTATTCTATTTTTAACAAAATAATATAACCTAAAAGCAACTCAAAATATATTAACCTTCTTTAAAAATCATGGTTTTGTTATATTCATTTTGAATAGGACTATTAAAGTTAGATAATGATACTTATTAGCTTACATAAAGTGGCTGATATTTTTGCAATGGTCCAAAGAGTAGTTTCTATAGAAATGTGATATAAAATGGACCAGTTTCTATGATACCTATTATTTCTATTGTATAGGATCTATTGTAACACTTGAGTGTCTCCTCTCATCTATTCAGTCCATAGATATTGTAATTAGAAGTATTGATTATACATTGTATGGAAGGAGTTTGAGGGAGCTCACTTGCTAATTAGAGGCTATTTATAATTTGGCAATGCATAATTGAGTTACTACTTGAGACAGCCTGGTGTCTGAAAGAGCAACAGGAAATATCTTTGCTTGACATTTTTCATATCAGGAAGGAGAAAATTCCACAGCAACATTTGCCAAATTTGCTTTTAAGAATTTATTTTTTAAATGTACAATTAATGTAGACAATAATAAGAGTGCCTGCAATATTCTAGTTAGCATATCGTGAATCATGATACACTCAGAGGTCCCAGCTGCTGAAAATAATATGTAAACTGAAGAAAAACAAATATTTAACTGCTGTAGTATTGATTCATGTGTGCATTCAGAAAGTACCAGGAAAGTAATTGTTAAGTGGGTGTTAAAGGGATCTGAACATATGTAGTTAAAGATTTGGAGAAAGTATTTGTTTTTTTTAATTTTTAAAACATTAAATTATCATTAAAATTATCTCTCAATCCTAATATTTTAAACACATAATAAGACTCCTTATGGTTCTCCTCATTCTCCTTAAAAAACCCAAATATTGATTTTTGATCCTAGATCTTCCAATAATCCTTACCTGCTTTTCTTTGTCTCTCTCACATTCTGTGCACCCCTATCTACTCTATTTATTGCAAACAGGTTAGAATTTTTTTTTGATATTCCTCTTATCTACCCCCAAACATTTCCATTGTCCATGATTATGAAACTATATTATCCCATACATATTATGAAATTTTCCTCTTTTCTAAAAAATCACTTTCAGATCATACTTTATGCAGAAAATCTAACCTGATTGAAAAGCATCCAGGTGGTACAGTGGATAGAGCACTAAAAATGTAGTTAGATATATCAGAGTTCAAATATGGACTCAGGCACTTACTGTGTGACCTTAAATAAATTACTTAACTTTTGTCTGCCTCGGTTTCCTCTTCCGTACATAGGAATTATAATAGCATCTACTTCCCAGGGTATTGAGGATAAAACACATTTTTTAAGCTTAAAGTGCTATGTAAGTATTGATTAGAATTATGATTACTATTATCTTAAACAACCAATAAATCACCATCAATAGCGTTTCTATTAGTGATGAACAGGAAATATATTTCAGCATTGGACAAAATTGGTTTAAGCACAATGAAACCCTTTTCTGTTTTAAAAGTTTATTTGACATTGAGGAATTCTATATATTCCATTTAACAAGGGGATTTTAGGAATGCATCAGCCTGTGATGGATTAGTTGCAATTTTGCTTAGCAATGGCTGTTAAACCGGGTAAGTTATGGACTGGCATAAAAATGAGAAATAATAGGTTATGAGTACTTTTAAAAAAAAAACAGTTCAATTCTTTCCTTGCTCTTGAATCTTATTAACTTGTCTAGATTTTGGATTCAAGGTAAAGTCACAAAGAAAATTATGTATTTCTCTTGAACTTTTTACTAACCTGGGCTTAACTACATCACACAATTCTTGATTTCGTGTTAGAATCCATTTCGACTTCTCAAAAAACTAAAGTACTAAACTTATTTCCAAATTGAACATCCAACTATTATGTAAAATGATGAAAATGATAATGTTAATGATTAACATTTATATAGCATTTTAAAATTTGCAAAGCAGTTTACAAATATGATCTCATTTTATCCTCACCACAATCCTGGGAGGGAATTACTGTTACTGTTGTTGTTATTATTATTATTCTATACTTATTGATGAGAGAAAAACAAGGTAGAGATGTTAAGTGACTGGTCCAGGGACACACAGCTAATGAGTTCATGAGACCAGAGTCAAACTCAAGTCTTTCTATCTATAAGTTCACTCTTCTATCTACTATGCCACATGGTTAACTCTGAAAAAGATACAGAAAGGATATAATTATTTTGTTATTGCCACTTTCTGGCAAAGAAAATAGAACCAGGGGAGCAGGACCCTTCCTAAGTAAGGTCTAGACCACAGAACAGGAGAGCAAATTCATACCAGATCATACCACTTCAGAAGCATTGAAAACTTCCAAACTCCCAGAAGTAGTTCTGAAAACAGCAGCCCCCAAAAGTGTAAAGCTGGGGACAGTTCTCACCCCACCCCACCCCTGTCAACCCAGATGAGCAAAGCCCAACTTTGACATAAAGTTCAAAGTCAACAAATGAGCAAAAAATAAGTAATCTGATCATAAAAAGCTACTATGGTGACAAGGAAGATCAAGATATAAACTCAGAAGAAGACAACAATGTGAAATATCTGTAAGTGAAGTCTCAAAGAAAAATGCAGATTAGATACAAGTCCAACAAGAATTCCTAGAAAAGCTAAAGAAAGAGTAAAAAGACAAAGGATTCCATAGTAAAAGTTCCTCCTCCCTCTGCTTTGGTTATTGAATTTTGACTAATCCTTAGAGGCTAACTTAAAAGTACCTTCATAATATAGACCACCCAATTCTCCCAGTCAGTGACAAGATCCCTAAACCTCTCCAAACCCTGATTTCATATTAAACTTTGGTTCATATTATGCTTATGATGGGGTTTTGTATTTTATTGTTATCTGTGTGTCATTATCTGCTACTGACTATACATTCCATGAGATCAGGGACTATATTTTCTAAAAACTGTCCATTTGTCTCAGTAGCTAGCACAATGCAATGCATATAGTAAATATTTAAACTTACTACATGAATACAGAATTGAATTGAATATCACGTAGGTGGATCATTTTAGATAGTAACATATGCAAATATAATCACTTGCTGCAAGGGCATGTCATTTGCCTGGTCACAATATATATTATCAAGCATAAATAGAACCCAGGCATTGTATACAAATCTGAGAGCTCTAAAATGATGTCCACACAGGGGCCAAGATGGCAGAGAAAGAGGTGAGTCTCTCTTACTCTCCCTTATTAACCCCTGAAAGCCCAGAAAATATCACCCCAGGAAAAACCCTGGAACAGCTGAACCAGAAGAAAAATGGGGTGTAGTAGTCCAGTAGCCCAGGTAGCTTGAGGAATTAACTGGAAAGGCCCCTCTTACCTTGGAGGAAAAGGAGCAGTACCGAATGGGAGGCATCCTGGCAAGCTAGTGGAAAGCCCCACCTCAGAATACCAGGAGGAGATCCCGAAGCCCAGTTGGTGGAGCAGGCAAACACCAACACCTGGACCCCTGAGTGCCTTATTGAGGGCAGGGGAACTGGTGGAAACCAGCTCAGAAAACCACCAGGCGCCTCAGCATTGTACAGCAACCAGCTCTCCCAGTACCTCAGCAAAACTAAGGGAAGCAGTGCTCAAAGGGGGCCCCAAACAGATAAACACCCTACAACATACATCTGAAAAGAGCTGAAGAAAGCAAAAGGAAGGAAAGTCCTGGGTGAGCAGGAAATCTCCAGGAGCCACACTACCCAATCCTACCTCTAGAGTTACAGTATTACTGCTTCCAGCCCAATACCACGTAAGCTGCTAGAATCCTACAGACTCCAACTGCCAACATTGGAGGCTCCATCACACAAAGCCATTGACCAAGCCCTAGGTGCCCAACACAAGAAGCTTGGGTCAGTGCCCTCTGCTGCCCAGCAAGAGAGCCCAATCTCTTTAAAAGCTAGGAAATAAGCAAACATCATGAGCAAAAAGAAACACGATAGATTCTTATTATGGGAAGAGTGAAGATCAAGGCAGAAATTCTGAAGAGGACAACATTGTCAAAAAACCCATGTCTGGAACCTCAAAAGGGAATATAGACTGGTCTGAAACCCAAAAAGCCTTCTTAGAAGAGCTCAAGAAGGATTTTAAAAGTCAAATGAGAGAGGTAGAAGAAAAAATAGGAAAAGAAATGAGAGGTATGCAAGAGAGAGAGTCAATAGTTTGGAAAAGGAAGGGCAAAAATTAACTGTAGAAATCAAGTCCTTGGGGGCAGAGCCAAGATGGCGGAGGGAAAGCAGTGACTTGCTTGAGCTTTCCCTTAAACCCCTCCAAATACCTATAAAAATGGCTCTAAACAAATTCTAAAGCAGCAGAACCCCCCCCCAAAAAAAAAACCAGTAAAATAAATTTCCAGCCTAGGACAACCTGGATGGCTGATTGGAAAAGTATATCGCGCTGGGCTGGGAGAGGAGCACAGTTCGGCGTGGGCACACAGGCTGCAGACAACCTGGAGCAGGCCTTAGAGGACTGAATCATGGGCAGCTGTGGCAGTTTCCAGACTTCTCAACCCCTGAATGCCAAAGACAACTTAGAAGGTCAGTGGGAAAAGTCTGTGACTGTGGTGAGAGAAGGAGCTAGGTCTCAGCCACCCCGAGGGCAATGGCTGGCTTCTGAGCTTCTGGCCCACAGACTGAGGGGGAATCTAGTGGCTGATCAGAGGGGGATTGCAAGGATCTCTTTGCCAGGGCTGAGGCAGGAATCTCTTGCTTTGCCCATGCTTGGATCTGGGTCACAGTTCTGAGGGCCTGTCCTGGGGTGAGGAGGAGTGCTAGCATGGTGGAGCTTGTGGTGGCAGTGGAGAGGAAACACCTCGCCCCTTATCATACTACCTTGGAAGAACTGAAAATTTTCAGGTCCCTAAAAGTATCTCTGAAAACAGCTGTACAAACCCCCAAAGCTTGGGACAGTACATTCTCCACATTGCAAGCAGACTCTTACCTTAACAAAGAGTTTAAAACTCAAGTAATTGGTTGGGATCATGAGCAAGCAGTGCAAAAAGAGTCAGACTATATTATCTTACTTTGGTGACAAAGAAGATCAAAACACAACCAGAAGAAGAAAAACAAAGTCGAAGCTCCTACATCCAAAGCCTCCAAGAAAAATATGAATCAGTCCCAGGCCTTGCAAGTAAGAGAAGTAGAGGAAAAACTGGGAAGAGAAATGAGAGTGATGCAAGAAAATCATGAAAAGCAAATTATCAGCTGCTAAAGGAGACCCAAAAAAAACCTGAAGAAAATAACACCTTAAAAAATAGCCTAACCCAAATGGCAAAAGAGGTCCAAAAAGCCAATGAATGCCCTAAAAAGCAAAGTTGGACAAATGGAAAAGGAAGTCCAAAAGATTACTGAAGAAAATACTTCCTTAAAAATTAGAATAGACCAATTGGAAGCCAGCGACTTTATGAGAAATAAGACACTGTGAAACAAATCCAAAAGAATGAAAAATTAGAAAACAATGTGAAATATCTCATCAGAAAAACAACTGACCTGGAAAATAGATCCAGGAGAGAGAATTTAAAAATTATTGGACTATCTGAAAGCCATGATCCAAAAAAAAAAAAAAAAAAAAAAGCCTAGACATTATCTTTCAAGAAATGATCAATTTCAAGAAATAAATTAATAAAATGATGTCCACTAAAATGAACATAAGATTTGAAAGACTAGTACAGATAATCAGAGAAATACTAGAAACTTCCAGTTTGTCAGTTAATCCTCACATAATTTAATTACCTTATTAAATGCACTATGTTTCTGGGCTATTGATGTATCCAATGAAATTATTGTTACAAGACACTAAACAATACCTTGGGGTTACAAAAGAACCTAATTTATAATCAGGGAATTATTTTATATATTCACTTGGATAGACAAATTTAACCTATAATAATTAGAACAACTGATGAGAATGAACACTGTCAATTCAAAAGAACATTAAAAATCCTCAATGTTTTGTCCTTTAGGTTATACTTTTGCTGAGAATAGAAGAGACTAAAGACATCAATGAGCAAGAGTTTCTTTGTTTTCCTCTTTACTCATCTTTATTTCTACCTTTCTTTCTAAATTGTTTTTCTTCAATGTTAAAGTAACTTTTTTTTTCTAGATAGAGGCTTCATAATTGGCTAACATTTGTGCCTCATCAGTTGTGGGAAAGATATTAAGATGGATCTGAACAAAAAGATGTGTGTGGGTAGCATTGGCTATTTAGTAGGAGCACAGCTGGAAACTGAAGGCATGATATGACTTTTTGTCAGGTCTTCCTTGAGCCTTGCAACAGTTATTAACAAGGACCCTGCCCAGTCTCAGACCACATATCACTTTGTTTTGTCATTTTTTTTTTAGCACTTTTGACGTAGTATTCTATACTATATTATAATGTTTATATACATATACCCAAAGCCAAGAGAGTATATACATAGCAACATTTTCTATGGAATGTAAGTTTCCCCAGATGTTTTCCCAACTGGCCACATAATTGAGGCATGTATATTTTGTGAGCAAAAGGAAGGACTTGCATTATCCAATTAATTGTTTCAAGTCTACATTTCACTTTCTGTAGACATATTCACAGACATGGTCTAAGTGTTCTTTAGGTGGTAATGACAGGCTGTTGCTAAATTTAACTGATAACCCAGAGATGAAAAATTCTACATTCTTTTGCCAGCTCTTGAGTTTTCCAGATCCCTAAGTTGTCATGTTTTAGAAGCTAATGATTATAGCACAAAATATGTTCTGTCAAATCAAATCTAAAATTGACCCAAAAAAAAATGCTTTACTCTCCCACTCTGAACAAAAGTCATTGCCAAAGAGCAGAGTTAATTCAAAACATGGTTTGCTTATTTGTAGAAGAATTTGGCTTTTCTTTAAGAACTTTTCATGTTGTAGAAATATAAATGAACTCATTATCCTTGAAAAACTGGCATTTATTTTACTTACAACATGGTGGAAAAAAAAACCATACCAAAAAATGTTTAGGACATTGAAGTGTATAGTGACTAGAATTAAAGACATTTATTTACTATAAGTCCCCCAGCTGGTACAATATCTAAGCATAGCAAATGTAGTGTTCTCCCTGTGACTGAACTTGTGCCTATACATTCAAAATAAAGAATCAAGCAAGGAGAAAGATCGTCATTGCATGGCTGGGCTGCTAGCACAGAGAGATAAGCAAATCCCCATGTTTCCAGGGTATTATATTGATCTTCAAGGCAAAGTAGACCACTGCTGCTGCCTTAACTAGTTTAATCTATACAGTACCTCATTGTTCCATGGGGAAATAAAATAAAGTATTTGAAGACTTCAAGAATACTTTTAAAAAATAGAATTAAAGTAAAAAATGTCAGATCATTTTCTCAATACTCTATTGAAAATCCTGTTTAGCCATTCATAAAATCAACATGATTATAGCCCCTTGTCCCAGATGATGATCAACCACATGCCTACTACTAGATCATGGTAGGATCTGCATTATATTAATTCAGCTGAATAAATATAGCACATCACTAAACATACCCATTTAAGATGGGATTTTTCATGAAATCTACCACTGTTATTCTGCCAATTTCCTTTACCATAGCAGTGGGTTCTTTTTCACGGTTAGAGATATTGAACTAAAGCAGTAGGTATTTACAGAAATTCTTGAAGGTAACCAACGTGGTTCTTTTTGCAATATTAATAGAAGGAAATGCTTTAAAAAGTGAAGTTGTTGTACTAAAAAATTTATATTGACTACAGTGGAGATGAGAAAGGACCTGATGCCTTTTACATGTAGTTGGTCCTTTCTTTCCCCTAGAGAGGAAAAGAAATTTTGTAGAAGATTGGAAAGGGTGCTATGTTCTGATATAATTTAAACCTGAAATCCATAAACAATTGAATAATTGAAGTTCTTGAGGTTTGGAAAGATATTTTCAAGATGTTTTCTTAAGTGAAAAGGAGATCAACAGAATTACAAAATGTGTAGAGTTGGCTAGTCAACTCATCTGAAAAAGAATCCCTACTACAGCTTACCTGACAAGTATTCATCCAGCCTACTATAGACAGTGTACAATGAGGGGGCACCTGTTGTCTTAGTGATACTAACTTGTGAATAGGGAGACTGTTTAGTAACATGAAAGGTGTAGTGATCAAGGCTTGATCATGGAATATGCAGTTGTAATGGCTCCTGAATGGAATAACTTATTCTCCTGCTTAGTTTTTCAAGCCATGTATGCTAAAGGGACTTCAGAAACCACGTTCCTACCCATTTACCTGATTTCGCTTTCCTTCTGGCAAGGAAACGTGTCCACCACTGCCAGATATAACATTTTTTTTAATATCTCTGATAATATTAGTGATAAATTGTGCCAATTAAGAGTGTGCCCTGGCCTAGCTCCAATGGGGAGAATTTGTCCATTCCAGAAAAGATGAGAAAGAAAGAGAGATGAATAGAGATACATTGCTATAGATGTGTAGCTATATCTATACCTATTACTACAGTAATATTGGAATTGTGTCTAATTGTTGGAAAACAATTTTTACTATTGGAACAAAATTGACAAAAATTTCTCTGATAAAGATCTCATTTCTCAAGTATATTGGAAACTGAGTCGAATTTTTTTCCAGGTTCCCAGTTTTCCTTCTAATTTTGACTACATTAGTTTTGTCTTTGCAAAAACTTTTTTTAGTTTTGTGTAATCAAAATTATTCATGTTACTTCCTGTGATCCTCTCTTTTCTTTAGTCATAAACTCTTCCTTTATCCATATATCTGACAGATAATTTTTTCCGTGACCTCCTAACTTATTTATGATATCACTCTTTGTCTAAATCATTCATCTATTTTGGCCTTATTTTGGAATATAGTGCAAGATGTTGGTCTATGCCTCTGTTCAGTCATTTCCTTTGTGTCTGACTCTTTGTGGCCCTGTTTGGGGTTTTCTTGGCAAATATGCTGAAGTGGTTTGCCACTTCCTTTTCTAGCTCATTTACAGATGAGGAAACTGAGGCAAACAGGGCTAAGTGACTTTTCCAGTGTCACACAGCTAGTAAATGTCTGAAGCCAAATTTGAACTCAGGAAGATGAATCTTTCTGACTCTAGGCCTAGCATTCTATCCACTGTACCATGTAGCTACCCATGGTTTATGCGTAGTTTCTGCCAAACTGCTTGGCAGTCTTCCTAGCAATTTTTGTCAAATAGTGAGTTCTTACCCCAAAAGCTTGGATCTTAGAGTTTATCAAACAGTAGGTTAGTATGTCAATTATTACTGTGTATTATGAAATTAATCTATTTCACTGATCTAAAACTCTATTTCTTTGTTTTTCAAATTAATTTATTTTTAGTTTTCAACATTCATTTCCACAAGATTTTGAGTTCCAAATTTTTTCACCTTCTCTCCCCTCCCCTCACCCACCCCAAGATGGCGTGCATTTGCATCCTTTCCACTAAAATGCCCTTCCTTCTATCACCCCATCTTCTCTTATTGCCTTCTGTTTCTATTTTCCTGTAGTGTAAGATAGATTTCTATACCCCATTTCCTGTATGTCTTATTTCCCAGTTGCATGTAAAAACAATATTTAACATTTGTTTTTAAAGCTTTGGGTTCCAAATTCTCTCCCTTCCTCTCTCCCCTCCCACCCTCACTGAGATGGCCAGCAACTCAATACAAGTTATACATGTCTAGTCGTGCAAAACACTTCCACAGTAGTCATGTTGTGAAAAACTAACTATATTTCCCTTCATCCTATCCCCCTCCTTCTTTATTCTATTCTCTCTTTTGATCCTATCCCTCCTCAGAAGTGTTTCCTTCTGATTACCCCCTCCTCCAATCTGCCCTCCTTTCCATCCCCCCCCCCCCCCTTTTTCCTGTAGGGTAGGATAGATTTCCATACCCAATTGATTGTGTATGTTATTCTGTCTTTAAGCCAAATCTGATGAGAATAAGATTCACTCATTCCCTCTCACTTTCCCCCACTTTCCCTCCACTGTGAAAACTTTTTTTTGTCTATTTTATGTGAGATAATTTACTCCATTCTACCTCTCCCTTTCTCCTTCTCCCAGTATAATCCTCTCTCACCCCTAAATTTTATTCTTCAGATATCACCCCTTCATCTTCAACTCACCCTGTGCCCTGTGCCCTCTATCTATCTATCTGTCTATCTGTCTATCTATCTATCTATCTATCTATCTATCTATCTATCTAGATATAATTTTTTCCCTCCAACGAACCTAATACTAAAAATTGTTTCTTGAGTTACAAATATCATCTTACCATACAGGAATGTAAATAGTTCAACCTTAATAAGTCCCTTATGATTTCTCTTTCCTGTTTACCTCTTCATGCTTCTCTTGAGTCATGTATTTGAAAGTCAAAATTTCTATTCAGCTCTGGCCTTTTCATCAAGAATGCTTGAAAGTCCTCTATTTTACTGAATGTCCATTTTTTGCCCTGAAGGATTATACTCAGTTTTGCTGGGTAGGTGATTCTTGACTGTAATCCTATCTCCTTTGACCTCTGGAATATTACATACCAAGCCCTGTGGTCCCTTAATGTAGAAGCTGCTAAATCTTATGTTATCCTGATTGTGTTTACACAATATTTGAATTGTTTATTTCTGGCTGTTTGCAATATTTTCTCCTTGACCTGGGGATTCTGGAATTTGGCAACATTATTCCTAGGAGTTTTCCTTTGGGGATCTCTTTCAGGAAGTGATGGGTAGATTCTTTCCATTTCTATTTTATCCTCTGGTTCTAAAATATCAGGGCAGTTTTCCTTGATAATTTCTTGAAAGATGATGTCTACACTCTTTTTTTTTTTTTTTTGATCATGGCTTTCAGATAGTCGAATAATTTTTAAATTATTTCTTCTGGATCTATTTTTTAGGTCAGTTGTTTTTCCAATGAGATATTTCACATTGTCTTCTATTTTTTCATTCTTCTGGTTTTGTTTTACAATGCTGTGATTTCTCATAAAGTCACTAGTTTCCATTTGCTCCATTCTAACTTTTAAAGAAGTATTTTCTTCAGGTAGCTTTTGAACTTCCTTTTCCATTTGGCCAATTCTGCTTTATAAGGCATTCTTCTCCTCATTAGCTTTTTGGACCTCTTTTGCCATTTGGGTTAGACTATGTTTTAAGGTGCTATTTTCTTCAGTATTTCTTTGGGTCTCCTTTAGCAAACTGTTGACTTGTTGTTCATGATTTTCTTGCATCACTCTCATTTTCTCATCCCAGTTTTTCTTCTACTTCTCTTACTTTTCTCTGTTTGAGCTCTTCCATAGCCTGGGACTGATTCATATTTTTCATGGAGGCTTTGGATGTAGGAGCTTTGACTTTGTTGTCTTCTTCTGGTTGTATGTTTTGATCTTCTTTGTCACCAAAGAAAGATTCTATGATCTGAGTTTTTTTCTTGTTTTTTGTTTTTGTTTTTTGTTTTTGTTTTTTGTTTGTTTTGTTTTGTTTTGCGCTGTTTGCTCATGTTCCCAGCCAATTACTTGACTTTTAGACTCTTTGTTAAGGTAGGGATCTGCTTCCAGTGTGAAGAATATATGGTCCCAAGCTATGGGGGTTTTGTGCACCTGTTTTCAGAGATACATCTAAGGAACTGTAAATTTTCAGTTCTTCCAAGGTGGTAGGACTGAGGGTGAGGGGTTTACTCCTATCCTGGCCTATGTTCTGGTCTATGAGTGACCACAAGCACTCTTTTCTGCCTTGGAACTGTGAGGTGAATTCCCTCTCCACTGCCACCATGTGTTCCACCATTCTAGCACTCCTCCTCGCCCCAGGACCACCACCCAGAACTGTGACCCAGATCCAAGCATGGGCAAACAAGAGATTCTTGCCTCAGCACCAGCAAAGAGATCCCTGCAATCCTACTCTGATCAGTCACTCAATTCCCTGTCTGTCTGTGGGCTGAGAGATCCAGAAGCAGCTGCCACCCTGGTTCTGTGCCAGGACTGAGACTGGGACCCAGCTTCTCAGTCACAGACCTTTCTTACTGACCTTCCAAGTTGTCTTTGGTGTTTGTGGGTTGAGGAGTCTGGAAACCATCACAGCTGCCCATGATTCAGTCCCTTGAGGCCTGCTGCAGATTTTGCTGATGTGGCCTGCTTGCCCATACTGAACTGTGTTCCTCTCTCAGCCCGGCGCAATAGACCTTTCCAATCAACCATCCAGGTTGTCTTGGGCTGAAAATTTGTTTCACTTTGTTTTTTTTTTTTTTTGTTTGTTTGTTTGTTTTTTTGTGGGTTCTGCTGCTCTAGAATTTGTTTAGAGCCATTTTTACAGGTATTTGGAGGGGTTTGGGGAAGAGCTCAAGCAAGTCACTGCTCTTACTCTTCGATCTTGGCTCTGCCCCTCTATAACTCTATTTCTTAACCAGTACTAGATTGTTTGATGATTACCACTTTGTAATATAGTTTGAAATCTGATACTATTAAGTCTCCTTTCACTTTTTTTTATTGATTATCTTGATATTCTTGACCTTTTGTTCTTTTACATGAAATTTGTTATTATTTTTTCCTAGGTCAATAAGATAATTATCTGATAGTTTGATTTGTATGGCACTGAATGAGAAAATTAGATAGAATTTTTATTTCTAATAAATTGGCTCAGCCTACCCATGAAGAATTAATATTTCTTAATTTTTTAGATCTATCTTTATTTGTATGAAAAGTGTTTTCTAATTGTGTTCATATAGTCCCTGGGTTTGTCTTGGCAGGTAGCCTCCCAAATATTTTATATTGTCTACAGTTATCTTAGATGGAATTTTCTATCTCTTGCTGCAGAGTTTTGTTGGTAATATATAGAAATTCTGATTATTTATGTGGGTTTATTTTATAATCTGCAACTTTGCTAATTTGTTCATTTTTTCAATTAGATTTTTAGTTGATTCTCTAGGGTTCTCTAAGTATACCATCATATCATCTGCAAAGAGTGATAGTTTTGTTTCTTCATTGCCTATTCCAATTCATTTTTTATTGTCTTATTGCTATGGCTAACATTTCTAGTACAATATCGAATAATAGTGATGATAATGAGCATCCTTGCTTTACCTCTTTTTTATTAGGAAGGCTTCAAATTTTTCCCCATTACAGATGCTGCTTGCTGATGGTTTTAGATAGCTACTGCTTCTCATTTTAAGAAAGACTCCATTCATCCCTATTCTTTCTAGTATTTTTGATAGGAATGGGTATTGTATTTTGTCCAAAGCTTTTTCTGCACTTATTGATATAATCATAGGATTTTTGTTGTTTTTGTTTTTTATATGGTCAATTTTACTGATAGCAAACCAGCCTTGCATTCCTGGTATAAATCCCACCTGGTCATAATGTATGACCTTTGTGATATATTGTTGTAATGTCTTTACTAGTATTTATTTAAAATGTTTGCATTGATATCCACTAAGGAAATTTGCTATAGTTTTTTTTTTCCTCTGTTTTTGCTTTCCCTGGGTTAGGCATCAAAACCTTATTTGTGTCATGAAAAGAATTAGATAGGCCTCCTTTTTTTTTCTTTTTCCAAATAGTGTGAATGGTTTCTTTCTGGCTGCTTGAAATATTTTCTCTTTGACCTAGGAGCTTGAATTTGGCTATAATATTCCTACGAGTTGTCATTTTTGGATCTTTTCCAGGTGGCAATCAGTAGATTTTTTTCAATTTCTATTTTGCATTCTGCTTCTAAGATATTGAAATAGTGTTCCTTAATACTTTGATAATTTCTTGAAATACGATGTCTAGATTCTTCTTTGTCATAGCTTTTAGATAGTACAATGATTATTAGATTATCTCTCCTGGATTTATTTTGCAGGTCAGTTGTTTTTCCACTGAGATATTCCACATTTTCTTAATTTTTTTTCCCATTTTCTTGATTTTGTTTTATTGTTTTGTTTTGTTTTTATATCTCCTGGAGCCATTAAATTCCATCTGCCTAATTCTAACTTTTTTTATTTGTTTGCTTTGTTTTTGTTTTTGTTTTTTGCTAGGCAGTGGAGTTAAGTGGCTTGCCCAGGGTCACACAGCTACTAAATGTCAAGTGTCTGAGGCTGGATTTGAACTCAGGTCCTCCTGACTCCAGGGCCAGTGCTCTATCCACTGTGCCACTTAGCTGCCCCCCTAATTCTAACTTTTAAGGAATTATTTTCATCAGTGAATTTTTGTACCTCTTTTTTTCTAATTTGCCAATTATTGTTTAAGATTTTATTTTTTTTTCAGCATTTCTTTTGCCTCTTATGAAGCTGTTAATTGTCTTTTCATATTTTTTCCCCTTTGCTCTCATTTCTTTACCAAATTTTTCTTTTGCCAGTATTATTTTGAAAATCATTTTTTACCTCTTCCAGGAATTCTTTTTGAGCTCATGTCAAATTCATATTTTTTTAAGACTTTCTTTGTAGCTGTTTTGACTTTATTGTCTTTTTCTGAGTTTGTGTCTTGATCTTCCCTGTCACCATAATAGCTTTTTATGGTCAGGTTCTTTTGTTGTTATTTGTTCATTGTTCCACCCTATTTCTTGAATTTTAACTTTATGGGAAAGTTGGACTCTGTTCCCAGTGTGGGGTTGGAGGGCACTGTCTCAAGTTTCAGCTTTTTATGCACTGCTATTTTCTGAGCTAGTTTTGGGGTTTTGGAAGTTTTCAGTACTTCCAAGGTGGTGTGATCTGGAGAGAAGTATGGCCACTGGTCTCTGGCTCTGTACTCTGTTTCTCACCCAGGCCCTTGATCCCTTGGAATCGCAATCAATTCTGCTCCATAAACCCCTGCTTCCTTGAGACCTAAAGTGATACTGCTTCTTAGGGTCTCTCATTCCTTGTGAACAAAAGAGGTACTGCTCTCTGGATTCCTGCTCCCTCTTGACTGAAAGTGCTCCTCTCTACCCTTGAACTATAACCCGAAATGGGTATGGGCAGTGGAGTTCCCAAATAACAACTGGGCCTGCATCCAGTGTTGGCATAAGAGTCTCCTGTAATTTCTTTGTGACCGCTCGACAAGTCCCCTTAATATCTCTAGCTTGAGAACCACTGAAGATTCTGCTGCTTCTGTCTCCACTACGTAGTCACACTCTTGGTGTTTCTTCCACATGGGCCCCAGACCAACCTCTACTTCCCATGTCACAGATCTCTCTTTTGGATTTCCTAAGTTGTCTTGGACTGGAAAATTGTCTCACTCTTACCTTTTGTTTGCTCTGCCATTCCAGAATTCAATTTGAGGTGTTATTTTAATGTTGTGTGGAGGGGAATTTTGGAAGAGCTCAGCTGATTGTACTCTTCCACGTTGCCTTTGTTCCCAGAAGTCCAGCTGTGAGTGTATTAATTTATTTTTTTCTGCTTGAATTTCCTGCATCCCAGAATTTTAGTTTGTCTCCCCAACCATTTGATTGGGAGCCTGAAACCTTGACTGGGTATCAGAAAATTTGTGTGGCTAACTTGTTGGATGACTTTGGACAAAGCACTTAGATTCTCTGAGTTTCAACACTCGTATCTATTAAGTGAGGGCACCTAGCTTTATGTTTTTTCAAGATCTTTTCGATAGCTGTAAAATTCTTTAAACTTCTGAAATCACAACCTTGTCCCCATCACCTGGTTTCAGTGTTTCTGACTAACCTCTGCGTTCTGCTTGCTGTAGTTTATCTTAGTTTAAGTAGTAAGTAGGTAAGCTTACTTTAGGTAAGTGATCTTACCATAGCTTAAACTTTGAACCCTGATTTTTGTGCTTGTCTCATGGTCCAGGCTCTATGTTAAGATTACTAATCTGCTGACTGCCTGGGCTTGGTTCTACTTTCATGAAGACAGTGGGCAAGATGTTAGAAATAGGAGCATGCACCTCTTCTGTATAGTTGCTGTTTCAATTTTTTAGAAGTAGACAATAGACAATGCATAAGTGTGGGGATGTCCATTAAATGTATATAAAATTAATATACACATATGTGTGTATATATATTTACATACACACACATATACATATATGCTCACAAAGTGGTACATGTTCATTTCAACCAGTAAGCCTGAGCTGAAAGCAGTAATGTGAGTTTATCTCCTTATGAACCTACAGGGTTAGAGTGAATTGTGAATTAATTTATTGTGATCACCTTCAAGATTTTTTTCATTCTGATGTATATATTACCCATGCTAGCAAAAATAGTAGCACATATTTTCAAAGGAAATAATTGCACATACTAGCAATATGCTTCTATAGAAACCACTTAATCACACCCCTGATAAACGTATTATGTTTATTTAAACAGTCCTCCTCATGTTGTCTGTAAACCTTGGTGAAATAGCTTATGCTCCTATTGTGCTTCTCCCTTGTTAACTCAGCGCTATTTCACTTTTCTATTATGAAATTGACAGAAAACAAACTTACAGACATTTATTTTTTCCTTCATTCTCTATGTTTCTTTGCTTCTTGCTACACTGTTTTCAGAACAGTGAATGAAATCAGAGTAGATGCATACAAGCTCCAGGCATTGCTCTAATTCAATGATTACAATAAATGCTCATTAATTCAATATCTATTCATTCAAATTGAATATAAATTGAAGCAAACATTCTTTCTTAGACAGCAAGATAGAGCTTTTTGTTTTTTTTTTTCTTTCCTTTAAAAAAATCTTGGCTTGATCTGCAGTACAAATTATATAAAATTAAAAGCAGGAATTAAATGCTGAGTTTCTTTAGGTGGTTAGAATGTTTCAAAATCAGTGCCAATCAGTCCTGTGGCAGAACCATCCTGATTTTTTTGTCAACAGGAAACAGGAAAAAAGGGAGATTGTAATTGAATAAACTTTTTCTTGGCCTTCTCTTAGTAACTGAATCAAAACATCCATTTAGAAATTAGAAGAATTATTAAATGATCTGTTTTCCTAAAACTAAAATCAGAAGGGAACTCAAATGCCTTTCATCAAAAAGTTGCTTTGGGAGGACCTCTGAATTTTAAATTAGCAAAGGTTTATTATAATTTGAGCTGAATTCAGAGTGTTGGTTTCTGCCAAAATTTCTAAATTAAAAAATTTATTTGTTTTCCTCTGAACCATCTCCTTAGCTTTACTTATAATCTAGTTGGGGAAATGACAATTAAATGAATAAATAATATATTATAAAATATGCCAAATAGAGCAATATGAACCAGATTAGGATAATATACTATATGTATGTATGTATGTATGTGTGTGTGTATATATATATATATATATATATATATATATATTTATTCAATAACTGTCCTTCAATAATTGTACTTCTATTTTCCTTCTAAAACAGTGTGAGTTATGTAATGTATGAATTATTATCTACTTTTTTACAACTGAAAAAACTGAATTTCAGTGACTTGACCTAGGTTACACGTATGAACCATGTCTGAGCCACCTGAGACTGTTATATGGTAGAATGGATAAGGAGACTTGAGTTCAAATGTTGCCTACTAGCCAAGGGACTCTAGGCAAATCACTTAAACTCTTTGTGCCTCAATTTCCTAATCTATAAAATAAAGGAGTTAAACCCCATGACCTCAATGACTTTCCTTTCATGTTTAAATCTACTCTCCTATGAATTCAAGTCTCCTAACTTCACGTTCCTTTCTCTTTCCATGGGACAACTCAGCCTCAAAAATTACAGTGAAAAATCTGAGGACTTACAGGTGAGTTGTGGCTGGAATAGTTGGCATATAAGTTAAGATTTGAGGGAAAGGCAGGATATCAATAAGTTGAGATTAGGGAAAATGGAAGGACATTCTAAGCATAAGGAATGGCATAAGGAAAGACTTGGAGAGAGGGAGAGATGTTTTGGATGTGGTTTGTATAAAGATAAAGGGTTTGTGAAATAAAGTTGGCAAGATTCTGAATAATTTCAGTTTTCAGATTCTAGAAAAATACTTCAAAGCATTTATATTACATAAGAAGGAAATATACAAATAAATAATGTATATTTTAAATTAGCATAGGATTACAGTTTTCAAGTTATGGCCTGGAAATGGAGAACAACGTAATAGATCATGGAAAATATAGTGAATTAATGAGGCAGTACAGGCATAAATATTTCTATTTCTGAAATGTAAAGATAATATATTAAAGAATGCAATGTAGTGAACTTTCTTAATTACACCCTCTGAAAAAATTTCCCTAAATAATTGAAAAACTAATATTAATTTATCCTGAATTATCATTGCTACTTTATAGTTATGAGGGGAAATCCATTCTATATTACCTGATATTAGAATTCAGGCTAATACAATTAAATCCTGAATATCTGGAACCTTCAAGCTCTTTAAAAAGGGGAGAAAAAAAACAAGGAAAAGAATCCTTCTGTGAAGTTGAGTTTCCTCTTTAGCCAGTTAGGATGAAAATCTTTCAAAAAAGCATTCCTCACATTGGTACCTGCTTTTCCAGCAGGATATCATGCACATAATTTCATCTTTTCTCCACTCATAATCCTCAAAGGCCATGCTTTGTCAAACTATAATTATGCTCTCTGAGAAATATACATGGCTTTTTGCCCTTACACTAAATGGCCCCAGATTGCTGAGCTTTTTAATTTCTTTGACCTGATTTTGATAAGTGTTTTTGTTTGTTTGTTTTTTCTTTTCCAGTGGTGCCTCCCTCTATATATTTCTGCTATCAGTGTAACTGCCTACAATAAATCACTACCCTACATTTAATTTGTTACACTTAATCTGCTGCAACATAAACCAGAGAAACAAACCTATAGAACTGAAGAAAATTAAAAATAAATGTGTTCTGTGTGTGGATCTTGGAGGTTCTTCCATTAGTAAAGTGAACTTTTATGCACCAAATTTGTCTTTCATTCTGGTCTCCTCAGAGACCTTTCCCCACTCCCCATTTTCTTTCTTCTTGACTATGTTCTAATTAAGCAATTAATCTGATAAAATCACAGGATCATAGATTTGGAGTTCAAAAGGACCTTAAAAGTCATCTTGCTCAAATTCCTAATTTTATAAATAAGGAAACTGAGGCCCAAAGCAAAGAAGTGATTTGCCCAAGAATATACAATAATTAACATAAAATAAGGGACTTTGATACCTACCTCTTACTTGCACTGTACCTTTTTTTTTGAGGATTTTTGTGTCCCTTCACAAAGTGACATCCCCTTCCCTATCCTTCACTTTTCAGCTTCTGACCTTGACTACAAGAGATGGTGTAGCAATGATGCTTGGTAATCTAAAAAACTTAACCCATCCCCTTGAGTTCTACTTCTCAATATTAAGAATCCACAAAGGGAATAAACACTATTTTCCAAAGACCTGAAAGCTCCCCTATTGTTCCTCTAATTAATTACATAAGATGCTGTGCTAACATAGGCAAATGATTTGGTTCTCTGAATTTACTTATCACCCTTACTACCCACCCCAAATGAAAATGAATCAGTGTCCTTAGTAACTACTAAGAAAGTATGTCTGGGTTGAAATTTTTTGCTGTTATTTGTTTTTTAAATTTTTTTCATAGTCATGCTATATATAAACAGAGTTAAAACTTTAAAAATAGACTGTGGTATGTTTTTGGAGATGTGATCTCAGGGATATTGGTACTTTTTTTCCAGGATGAAGCTGAAATCCATTCATATCTGTTCAACTTATGTGTCCCTTGCCCATTCCTTCACAAGAATGTGAAATCAATATACTTGTGATCCGCATCCTCCTACACCTATTAACATGGTATAGATACCAGAGGAGCACATGAGCTGTCTCTTGGGTGTACCTCTTTTTCCTATATGACTGTTTCATCTTTCTTCCCCCTGGGTCACATATCACTCTGAATTCTTTTTTTCACATTTCTTCATTTTAATAGGTTGAATCCTATGATTATCATTTGTTTTTCCACTGCCTTTTAGATGACTTAACTTATGACTCTTTAAAGACTGAGCTCCTTTATTTGTGGTTGTTGAATAATTTCCGTCATGTCTGACTCTCCATGACCCCATTTGGGGTTTACTTGGCAAACATACTGGAGTGATTTGCCATTTCCTTCTCCAGCTCATTTTGTAAATGAGGAACTGAGGCAACTAGGGTTGAGCGACTTGCCCAGGGTCTCATATCTAGTAAGTGAGGCTAGATATGAACTCAGGTTCTCCTGATTCCAAAGCAGGTGCTCTATCAACTATGCTATCTAGCTGCCCCTTATAATGTATAGCCACAAACATCAAGTCAAGTCAACAGGCATTTTAACAGTTTACTATTTGCCAGGCAACATGCTGTGGATACAAAAAAAAAAAGGCAAAAACAATTCTTGCCCTCAAAGAACTAATATTTTAATGGGGTAAACCGTATGCAAACAACTGCACACTAGATATATACAGAGAAATTAGATGTATATTTTACATTTCACATACATAAAAGGTAAACAGTCTGTCCATATTTAGCCCCTTGTAATTAGTATTTGGTACAGGATGGCAACTTACTCTGTGACTGTTTCCAGCTGAATTCCATCAAAGTAAAAAATAATAATAATAGTAATTTATGTTTATATGGAATTATATTTTTAAAAGTACTCTCTGTATATTATTTCATTTGATCTCATGGAAGAATATTATCATAAGCACTGGGAGAGTTGTTATGTGTAAAGATAAAAAAAGTAGCCATATTGATAAGATCCATCATCACAGATCCATTATTATTTTAAGTATTAAGATAGATGTCTGATGTATTTTCATGTACAGCAATGGGATATCTTCTTTCCATTAATGATAATGTGGTCTATGACATATCTTTGTTTTCTGTGTACTCCCATTCTACTATTTGTACTTCTAATGCAACATTCTCTAGTCAACCAATAGTGAGTCCGTAAGTGTTTACGTTCTTTTTTTTAAATTTTGAATATTTCTGAAACATAAAATGAAGGTATATTGTTCAGAATTTTACATAGAATATGGTAAAGAAGTGTATCCTTGTTTAAAGTAATTTTTTTTGGCAATGTTTCCACAAGACAATACAGATAAAGAATTTAAGAAAATAGTTGATTCACATCATATTAGTTCCTAAAATTATAGCAGAAAAAAAAGTCAACCTTTTTTTCAACAACATGGTCTCAGGAATAAAATGAAGTATTTTACATTCATAAAATTAGTGCTGTACATGACAAATAGCCTCTTTTTTCATTTGCCCTTTTCAAATGCAGAGGATAGTTTCTGCAATTTGTTGTTGAAACAGTTTCCTTCCTTCAAGTTCACCAGGACATTAATGTAGTGTCATCTATTTTCTATTAGTCTGTATACCCTTGGCAGCCTGTCTAGCCTGATGATTTTACCCACATGAAGCAGGTGCTGCTCCAGATAGGTGTCCTTTCCTTTGGGCACACCCTTATCTATCATTGGATAATACGAGATTGGATAGCTCCATCATATATTCACATGGTTGTTTGGCCTTCTTTGCTGAAAGCAAGACTTTAAGGAAATCTTCTCTCCTCTGAAGTCTTCACAGTGTTATTTTGAAAGGTGCCTCGTAGCAATAAAGACTCTTTTTTGGAGACTAATCAAAGTAACCTGGCACTTGAATGTGTTTAGGTAGTAACTCAGGTGAAGTCCATTTAGCTTTTTTCTGTCTCATCTTTGGGGAGGAAATAAAGTAGTTAAGTTTTTGTTAGAATCACTTTTAGACAAGAAAATGCCCAGGTAATATTTTATTTATTCAGTCAGTCAAGAGGCATGTAAGTACCTACTATGTGCCAGACAATGTCCTAAGCACTGAGGAGATAATCAATAATCATTGATTATGTGCTATGTTTTGGTGTGTACAAATATATAGAAAAAAAATTCACTCCTTCCAAAAGAGTATACATCCTAGTGGGGAAGATAGCATGTAAATAACTAGGTACATACAAGATTCCATTGCAGATGAAAGATTATCTCAGAGGATCAGCTACTAAGAGCTTGGGGGGACCCAGGAACACCTCCTGAGAAAGTAAAGGTTTCTCTTAGTAAGGTTAACACTTTTTTTTTAAGAGAAGTCTTGTTTTATCCTGTGCCTTGAATTTATTTTCCACCTCGTTGACATGAAGAGTCATAGTTGAAATGTTTTGATAAGCCTAAGATAGGGATAACTTCCCCTTAAGTCATCACTATGCAAACTATAAATCTTGGCCTTAAGCTAAGTTAACAATTTTGATCTTTTTAGATTCTTGTTGCAGAGACATAGGTCTCTAGTAAAATCAGTATTGGAACTGATGAACTAAACTGTCTTTTAAAAAAAAATATATATATATTATATATATGTATTATGATGATGATGATGATGGGAAAGTTCTTTGTGGCTAAACTCCTTGAGAAGGCCATCTACATTAGGTGCCTCCACTTTCTCTCCTCTCATGTTCTTCTTAACTCCTTACAATTTGGCTTCCCACCTTGTTATTCCGTTGAAATTACTCTCTCCAAACTTATCAGTGATCTTTTAATTGCCAAAACCAATGGTCTTTTCTCAGTCTTTATTCTCTCTCCTTGAACTCTGCTGCTTCTGAAATCTTCTTATCCCTGAAACTTTTTTCTCTCTAGGTTTTTGGGATTCCACTCTCTCCTGGTTCTTCTCCTGCCTATGTGATTGCTCTCTCAGTCTCCATTGCTGAATTCTCCCCTGGGTCACATTGGAACCATAGATGTCCCTCAGGGTTTGTTCCTGAACCTTCTTTTCTTCTCCCTCTTTACTACTTAGTGATCTCATCTGATTCTCCAATCTACCTATCCTCTCCTATCCTCTCTGCAGAACTCCACTGTTGCATCTCCAGTTCCCTTTGAGACATCTTGAACCAGATATCCACTAGACATCTTAACTCAACATGTCTAAAACTGAGCTCATTATTTTTTCCCAAACCTCTCTATCTCCAAACTTCCTGATTAATATTGATAGCACCACCATCCTCTTAGTCCCTCAGACTTGAAGCCTTGATATTGTCTTCCACTCCTGTCTTCTACCTCTCACATCTAATCTGTTGCCAAGACTTCTGGATCTCAGCTTTGCAGTATCTCTTGAATATGCCCCTTTCTGTTCTCTGATACTGCTACTGCCTTGGTACAGACACTAATTACCTCATGCTTGAACTATTGCAAGTGCCTACTAGTGGGTCTGCCTGCCTTAGGTCCTTCTCCACTCCAATCCATCCTTCATTCAGCTGCCAAGATGATTTTCCTGAAGTACAGGTCCAACTGTGTCACCCACCACCCACCCTAATAAAAAATCTCTAGTGGTTCCATATCACCTTCAGGATCAAGTATAAAATCCTGTTTGGCATTCAAAGTCCTTCATAACCTAAACCATTTCTCCCTACCTCACTTCTTACATCTTACTCCCCAACATGTACTCTTTGATCCAATGACACTGACCCTATTGTTACATGAAAAAGATACTCTCAGCTTTTTCACTTATAATCTGGATGACTTTAGGTTATTGCATAATCTCTGGTAGTCTGTTTTCTCAACCATAAAATAAGAGACATGATGTCCAGTTCTAAATCTATGATCTGATGATGATCTCTGAGGTCAGTCCTTCAAATTTTCTTTGCCTATTACCATCTTTCAAAACCATTAGTTTGATATATTACCTCATACCACTCTTTCCATTTAATTATATTACTCATCACCACACAACTTTTAGTAAATAATCTCCTGAGTATATGTTAAGCCACCCAGAGTGAGAAAGAGGTTTTGGGTAACAGTTCTCTAGGAATGAAGGTACATTTTTAACAAGTAGATTATTAAGATGCAAATTCAATTTTTTGTTCTTATAAATGATTTATGATGAACTTTAAACATCAACAAAATTAAGTATACTTGTTGAGTATTTATTCATGAACAAATGAATTTGAGCATATAAAATGTCTATAACATCCCATCAGTTATTTTCCTCTGTGTCTTCTTTGTCAGAATATATTTTTTTATTCATCCCTATATACATCAGTATACATTATTTCTTTGACATAATCATAGTCAATATAGGCTATATTCTTCTGGTTCTGCTTTCTTTCACTCCATATTTCTTTATGTTCTTCATATTCATCAATGTTAATCATCCTATCATATTTGTTCATTACATTGATATTACACAACTGCTTTACCTATTATACACATATGAGTGCATATGTATTTGTGTATATATGTGTGTGTGTTATTGTTCAGCCATTTCAGTTGTGTCTGATTCTTTGTGACCCCATTTGTGGTTTCCTTGGCAAAAGGACTTGAGTAGTTTGTCATTTCCTTCTCTAGCTCGTTTTACAGATGAGGAAACTCAGGCAAGCAGGTTAAGTGACCTGCTCAGAGTCTTCTAGCTAGTAGGTGCCTGAGTCTGGATTTGAACTTAGGTCTTCCTGATTCCAGGCCTAGGACTCTATCCATTGTGCCACCCAGCTGCTCATATGTGTATATACACACATATTTATGTTGTATATACTTGTGTGTGCACATGTCTCCATGGATAGAACGTTCTGGCCTTTAGTTCAAGCATGTTACGTTATTTTCTTTGTATCACTAGCACCTAATGCAATTCTTGGCACAAAGGAGGCACTTAATGAAGGCTTGTTAATTGATTGATCTATGTTCCCCACAATTTATTCATCTACTTCCTGCTAGTATTTTAAACCCTTATTTATTATTTTTTTAAAAATTATTTGTTGTTTTTTTATTTTTCAGTTTTGATTAGTCTTTTAATTTCTTTGCTTGCATTTATTATTCAGTTGATTACCTTTTTCTGTTTCTTGCTCTTTCTTTTCAATTTCTTGCTCTTTTAATGATGTTTCAACATACATGTCTGAACAACTTTTATCCTGGGATATTTCCTATCGCAGAATTTCTTTATTGTGTTTGAATCTGATTTCCTCATCTGTGGGATGGGCTATATATTATTTTTCTTCTTTTGGTTTTTGGGGTTTATAGAGGAGTGCTGAAGATTTGCTTTTTTATGCTACTATTCATATAGGGTTCTGCCTCTGGGTCTTTTTTATTATTTACCTTTCCACTGTGCCTTTTATTCTGTTCATCTTATTTTCTTCCTCCAAGAACAGTTGTTTTGCTATTTTACTAGCTTCCAGGCTTCATTGTAGTGTACGCCCCTCTGTCAATTTTTGTCTCTTTTACAAGCCTTGCCTGCTAGGCCAGAAAGCAGAGGTGGCTTTTCCTGTCAGCGAGGAGTCAGGTGGTTGATGTCTGAGAGCAGCCAAATTGGATGCTGCAGTTGTGGTCACTGATGAGGCAGAATGCTGGAAACCACTGTATGCCTGGATGTTAACAGCTGGACAATGAGATAT
Organism: Vombatus ursinus; assembly: GCF_900497805.2. Taxonomy (NCBI): domain Eukaryota; kingdom Metazoa; phylum Chordata; class Mammalia; order Diprotodontia; family Vombatidae; genus Vombatus; species Vombatus ursinus. The sequence goes on from NW_020954867.1 coordinate 1,410,284, forward strand.
TTTAAAAAGACACTGGGTTTGATGTTAGAAGACCTACATTTGAATATTAACTTTCTAGGATTCCTTCTAGCAAAGCTATCTCCCTTGATGTTTTTTACCAAGCATTTCTTATATGATACTTTGGCCCCTTCAGATACATCCATCCATTGATTGATTGAACAGTACATTCATTAATTCATTCAACAACTAATTATTATGTGTTTAGATTTTATAATAATTTCTTCTTTTCCATAATATGTTTTGTCTGAGGTCACACTCGAAGTTAAGGATTTAGAAGTTATTTTTATTCCTTTCATTGCCTTTGCTTGAAATCAAATGGTTTTATTTGAATAAGCATTTATTTTGATCAAAATAACTATCACACATAGTTAAAAATAGAGTTGACAATTATAATTTAAGTATTGAGGCAATAGTGACCTGAATCTAATCTCAAATATTTAGGATGAGCTTTTCTCCACATGCTTAAAAACAACATTTTATATATATATATATGTATATATATATACATATATGTATATGTATTATGGCAAAATCCTTTTTTGCTCATTTCCAAAACATTTTTCTTCAAAACAAGTTTTTGATTGATAGATTTTGCTTCCTAATCAGATTTTTATGGATATATTTTATGCTAAAATAGTATAATATTAAATATATTCAAATTTGAGCTGATTTTATAGGTTCTTCATGTTTCTAAGAGGATTTAAAGAGAAAAAACACTTCTGATTGAATTTTTAATATGAATCTGTGTCCTATTAAATATCAAAAATTTATACAAATAAATGGATCTAAAATTATCCCTACCTATTATTTATCTGATGGCTGCAAGAAATGCTTGAAATAAATCTCAGTCTGCTGCCTTATCTCAAGAAAATTTTAATGTCATTGTATTTGGGAGAATATTTTTAACTTTGATTACAAACTATGAAGAAAAAAATCTATTCCTATATGCCATTTGTCTATGCCTACAAATAAATAATTGTAGAAAGAGTTTCTTCAATGCTGTAAATTATGGGCTTACAAATTGCTTGTATTAACTTTGCCCACTTCAGCTCCTTCATGATGATGTCCACACACAATACTAAATTACAAATTCATTATATTCTATTTGAAAATTGCAAAAGACAAACAAATAAACAGCAAAAAAAAAAAAAACTAGGGCAGAGTAAGGGGGAAAAAAGAATATCCAAGGAAACAAAACATCCCTCTTTATTTTCTTTATCCTAGGTAAATTGTCAACATTAATTTGTTAACCATAACAGGAGAACAAACTGAAGAAGGGATAGAAAAAAATAACATTCCAACTGTGAAACTGGCTCATTTTCATGGGAAAATAATTTTCTTTTTTTGTTCTCCAAATTTTAAAAATCTTGATTAAAGGCAATTGAATACTCCAGTCTTTTCCCTTACTACTTCACTCAAATTGCTTCCATCCGCTCATCACCATTGCTTCTAGCATAGTGCTTGCTCAATCTATATCTAAATTAAAATTACCTCCTTTTTGCTGCTTCCCAGCTTCTGGCCTTTGCTATTCCAAACTCATTCTCTTCGTTCTTTTCAAAATAATTTACATGCTTCAGTCATGACTCTTCTCTTCTTATAGCTATTTAATATCTTCCCCTTTTCTTAATAAAATGCAAATGGTAGAGAACAGCCTTCAAGAGCTCTCCATTAGCTACCTTCAGCCTACATGTGGAATATCAGCAATTCTAATAATTCCAAAGTTCCTTCTCTCCATTCCAGCCTATTCTGAATTTTTCTTCATGCCCCCTTCACAAAAAGAGTTAGCATTTCCATATATAAAGAAGATTGTATATGAGTTCTGTGCTACTTGTTTTTTTAAATGTATAATAATGTCAACTGTCTTCTATTTGTTTGTGCTTCCTTCTGAACATACTTCTCTTTTTTCTGTGTATTTTTGAAAATGCTCCAATGCCTTCTTCTTTCTTTTGTTCTTTATTTTTGCCTCAGCAATGTCCTTCTACTAATTATAACCAGAAAAAAAGAAACATTGTACAAATAATCATAGGCAAGCAAAATTAATTAATATGATTTACATATCTAAAAACATATTCTCTCTTTTCACCTTGTGTCCATGACCAGACAGGATTGGTGACATTCTTTATTTCAGGGTTTTTTTTGGAGGCATGAATGGTTACTGTTTTGATTAGAGTTTTTAAGTATTTAAAACTCATTTTTCTTTACAATGTTGCCATTATACAAATTGTTCTCTTAGTTCTGCTTGCTTTATTTTGAGTTAGTTCCTACTTCCCAGGATTCTCTGAAATTGTCATTGCTTTTTGTAATTTCTTTTTAGTTTTCTTTTGAATTTTGTGTTTGTATTTCTAAGTTCCTACTTTGTTCCTTCTACAATGCTTCTAAGTCTTCTAATCCATTAAAAATCCATTTTCCCCTGTAGGATAATATTGAGCTTTTCAGGGAAAGTTATTTTTGCTTGGGATTCTAGGTCCTTTTGCTTTTGGAAGTAATGAATTTCAAGATTTCTTCTCATTTATTGTAGAAGCTACCAGGTCTTGTGTGATCCTGACTGTAGTTCTTTGGTACTTAAACTCCTTTCTGGATGCTTGTAGGTTTTGTTGGTTTTTATTTTAACATCAAGCTCTAGATTTTGGCTATGACCTTTCTGAGATTTTTTCTTTTGTATTTACATTCAGGAGGTTCTCCATTGACTCTGTCTTTGTGTTACTCTCTGATTCTAATATATTTGTATGGTTTTCATTCATAATTTTTTTCTTGAAATATACTGTCTATTTTGTTGCTGTTGTAATTGTTCTCAAGGAGTCTAATCTTTCTTAAATTTGCTCTCCTTGACCTGATTTCCAGGTTGTTTTTTGTTATTGTTTTTGTAAGATCATATTTTCCCCCAATCTTTTAGTTTTGCTCTAATATTTCTTGCTGTCTCATGAAGATAATAATTTTTATTTGGTCCAATCTGATTTTTAGGGATTCTGTTACTTGGGTCAGGTTAACTTCTTCTTTGTTCTAAGCTATTTAATCTCCTTCTGATATTTTTTCTTTATTTTTATGTGTTGTTTCATTTCTTCTAGGTATTCAAAGAGTCCTTGTAGATTATATATGTGTGTGTGTGTGTGTGTGTGTGTGTGTATATATACATATACATATATATATATATATTTTGCTTCGAGTCTCTGTTTCGAGTTATAGAATTACTACTCTTTTTCTCTAGCTTGGCTATCTTAGGATCTAATATAATTCTTTCTAATGGTCTATATCTTCTTTGGTTTACTCAATTGCCTAGCTTTAGTTCTTCTATAAGCCTTCATGGCAGAACCAGGCACTGTTCTTTGTCAAAATTTTCAGTGGTCTCATCAGTCATACGTGGTCTCTACCTTGATCACCCAAATTCTTGCTCTGACCTCCATCTTCTGGAGTTAGCTGTGACTATTCCCTTCAGTCTTTGAAAATTAAAGTGGTGGATCTTCAGCACCCTCTGTAGTATCATCTCTCTCTCTCTCTCTCTCTCTCTACCTACTTCTGTTTGTGTAAATGTCTAATATAAGAATTATATTAATTTAAATATTATGTTAGAAAGATAGATAGACAGATTCCTTAAAGAGTTCAGGTAGATTCCATAGAAGTCCAAATTAGGACTAGGCCATAACTTAGATCCTAAGGGCATTTGTTTTTACCTCAGATTGTGCCTTAAAATAATAATACATCATTTTTAGTATTTCCACACATGGTACCATAAGCTCCCTGCATTTGAATCTTATAAGGAAGGTATAGTGTATTTCGCATGACGAGTAAATTAAAAAAAAAAAAAGATTAGCGATAAAATGGCTGTCTAGGGTTAAACAAACAATTATTGGAGTCTAAAGTTTCCTTCACTACAACTAGAGTTTCTCAAATGATACTATAGGAAGAAAGACAAACTCCAGCCTTAAAACACTGATTGACCTACTGATTGTATTTTCATTATTGTCCCAGTTCACATGAATGCTTCTTGTTTTACAGCTTCTGGTTTACAATCCCAAGTTCTAGAGGTCATTTTTGATGAAAGAATCTTTGAACATCCATTATCAGCAGACACTGAAAAGATTAAAACTGTCATTTTCAGAAGTACACATTGACAGAAAACTGCTACTTTTTGAGTCTAATTTTGTTTTGAGAAAGTATTTAATACAGCACTGTCCATCATATGGTTGTAGAAGGCCTAAATATGGAAGATAATTTGAAAGCACTCAGTGTCAATGTTATGTCACCTACCAATTACTGTATATTGAAGGCAAACTGAATGGCATATGCTTTTACCACAGATATTCAGTACAGAAATTCACTTCTGATGGTGACTTTTCTTCAACATACATTCCTCTTCCTGCTCTTGATTCTGTAGCAGAAAGCAATTGTGATTTTTGTAATAACTTAAAAATTCTTTTGTAAGATCTCTGCCAAATACTGAAGCTACTTTCAAATGTATATTTTTCTTCTTAAAATATTTAATTTAAAAACATAACAAAGCCCTGCTATGTTGTATCTACATGAGTCAATCTACATTCCATTCCTATTATACATGTATAATATGTGTTAAATTATGTAATAAGAATGAAGACTCTACCAAATATCGATCGAGTCAGTTTCATTCATTTTTGTTCAGGCACAGCATTATAAGGTAATGACCTGATTGTAACATATACATTACTTTCGTCCTTTGTGGTCATAAACTTGATCTTAAATCACTAGAAACAGAATAGCGAATTCACATTAGTCTTATGTTAAGTGAGAAAACAAAAGAATTGGTTTGAATTATCCAAATTAATCATTTATAACTATTTGAAAAGAATCTGCAGTTGGCCTTGAAGGGTGGCACTGAATACTGAGAGGCTAGAAAAGCTGGTTGTGTCAAGGGAATATAATTTGATTCTTTCTGAGCACCGAAATAGCCAGGGAGATTCTTAACTGTGGTAATAGAGGTTTCAATTCAGATGATGCCTGCTGAGAGAGTTTCACCTTTCAGATCATGAATCTCTGAAAGGAGAAAGTTCTAAATGGTTCTAAGAATCATGTCTAATAATTGTACCCTGTTGAAAATGATACGCTGCACTTACTGATACTCAAGATGGAAAAGAAGTACAACCTATCTCTCAGCAATATCACCAATAAATAATCATTGAGTGAAGAAAAATTTTAAATAAGTTTTACTGATATCTTTGTTTTACATTATAGCCATTTTTTCTCTATATAGCAATTCATCCTGCTTCCCAGCTCCCAGTCAATAAACCCTCCCTCAGAACAAAGAAAAACTTTTAAGCAAAACTAACTGGTGCAGAAACTTGCTCACCTTGTATATGACATTCTGTTCCTGTAAGTACCTTACTGCTCCACTGAAAGGACATTTCCTCAACTCTTCCCTTCATTTTAAAGTATGGCTCAGAGTCTTCTTCTCTACCCCAACTGCTGCATACTTCAAGATACATACTGATGCAGGAATCCTGATTTCCTAGTTCTTCAATTGACTCTTCTCCCATGAGAAGTACATCTCAGCTTCACACAGGGTTTGTCGTATCTTTGATCCAACAAGTATTCTACTTCCATTTCCAAAAACTTTGAAATTCCTTCATCTGATCCTATTATATCATTCTATTTCTCCCTGCTCTTAGCAGTTCTAATCCTATCCTTTGTCATTGCTGTGACCTTTCAATCTTTCCAACTCTCAATATTTTCCCAGGTCATTATGTCTGCTCTAGTTATACTCTCTACACTTCTCAGTCTCAACTGCTATGTGAACCAGTTCAGTTCTACGCTATTCTCTACCACCAATACCCTGATTCGCTTGTCCTATCACTGATTAGGCCAGGCCTTATCAAACTTTAAACCTAGATTAATCCCATCAGTTGTCATGGTACCGCCTATGCATATGCTGTTGAACAAAGCTTGACAAAAATCATGAAATCATACTGACAGGGTCCACTGCAAAGTTAAATTATCCAATCTTAACTGGCCCCTAACTGTAGCAAGGTAATACTCCAGTTTCTCCCTAATTAAGTCTCTATTCCATTCACCACAGTGGCTGCTCCAAATCTCCTCTGCTCGAGCCTACCACGATTTTCCTTACCTTCTCAGATTCAATTTTCATGGAAAAAAGACTATTTAAAGAGATAATCCCTTTCCCCTTATGATATCTGTCTAATGTCTCCTATAATCTCTTCCATTATTACAATTTCTAATGAAGATATGGTTATTCTGTTTGCTTACTAAGACTAACTCTCTACAGTTTCACCCCCCATCTTCCTCACTCTTTAATAGTAAATCTTTCACTTCCCTATTACCTATATATGCTTCTTTCCCCTATCCAAAATAAATAGTTTTGCCACTATTAATAAGCTCCTTCCTGATGTATATTCTATTCTCTTTAAGTTTCATGACACTACTCCTTAGTTCTTTCTAACTTTTTAGTTTCTTTTGCTGAATTTTATTTATATCATGTACTTAATTGTTTTCATTATATAACCAATGTAGGCTTATCTTTAGGTACGATATTCAGCAATTTTCAATGTTTTAGTTTTTTTAGATGTTGCTTTCCATAACTATTTATTACTTTATAATGTATTTGTGACCTTGGGTAAGTTACTTAACCTCTATTTGTCTAGGAGTCAGCTAGGTGACTCAGTGGATATTGTTGTTTGTTGTTTGTCCTTTCTCAAAGAGCACCATGGCATCAGGAAGGCGATGCCATGATTTGCAAATGAATCGAATTTAAGTGAGTAGGGCTGTGCAAAGTCACCATCCTCACTTTTTTCCTACAGAGCCGTCTGGGTCCAGTGGCAAGATATAAATCAGGATGACTGGAGATGGCCCTGGATGCAGTGGGAGACCTTGGCTTTTTAAGCTAAGATCTTTAATAGATCTCAGCTTGACTGATCAGAAGGAAATGGCAAAACATTCCAGTATCTTTGCCAAGAAACCCACATGGACAGTATGGTCCATGGAGTCATGAAGAGTCAGATATGACTGAATTACAGAACAACAACAAAAATGAATCAGAAATACATTTTTCTTATATTTTTCTGTTATGCTACATTAATAAACAGATAAAAAAACTCATTTTAAATAATTCTCAGTGTTGGTTAGCATAGATGGCCAAAGAGGTTCCTTCCAATTCTAAAAATTCTCTGATTCTGTAAATATCATCGTGCTTTTTAAAAATGTTGAGTATAAAGGATACAATGAAATGTAACAAGTCTTTATATGAAGTGATGCAGAGTGAGGGGGGGAAAAGCTGAAACTAAAAACCTTTGTGTACCCTTACCACAAAAATTTAAAGGAAAGCAAAAATTATATAATAATAAAAATTCATAAATATGATGTACAGCATAGATTGTATTTTATTAAAGTTGATGCATCATCTTCTTGATTTTAATCATTTGGGAAATAGAAGAATAAGGACACAGTCATTAGAAACCACTTTCCCCCCCCCTCATTTTGCTTCATTGTTTTCAGATTTTCATTTTTGTTTTGTTTGTACTTTTAGTTTATTCTGTGAGTTATTTTGTTTGGGAGTTCATTTTATTTTGTTGCTATTCTTGTGTGTAATTTTTCTTGTCCTGCCTCTCTTTGGTTATCACCTATACAGTTGGAAGATTTTATCAGGTGCTATTTATTAATACAAATTTATCAATCAAAAGCTATTTTGTTATATTCACATTGAATTTTAAATGATAAGAAAGAGAAAAAAGATTTAATCCTTACCAAAAAATACAAAAAGAAAATTTCCTTTGCATAGTGAATTTCAACAGCTTTCATGAACTATTAGTAGAGTTCACTTCATTGAAGAAATTTCTTTCTTTGCACCCCATTGACTGTGACTAAAAGAGAGAGATAAGAGTAGGCAATATGCTGATTAGTAAATTTGTGGCTTTGGTAGCCTGATTAAAAGGAAATTATTCCTTAGTGTGAGGCAATACCAATTTGGTGGTTTGCAATTTTGTGGCTATTAAAGTCTGAAGAACAATAGAAACTCTCCAAATAATACTGCATTTCAATTTAGGGCATTTTCATAAATTTTATAGTTTTAATAACATCTATCAATAAGGTCTTATTTATTAGTCTAATAAGGGATTTTTTTTCACAAACAACAAAATTTCAGTTAAAATCATTGGTTTCGTACACATGATTCTTTATTGGTTATATTCTGCCATTGTTCATGTATTCTGCCATTGTTCATGTCCTGTTTACAAAATGACTGCCTCACTATAACATACCTGGTCTATAGTCTATGTGAGACCAAATGGAATTCATCTGTATGCAGTGGGATGTTTTGATTTATTAAATTGTAAAAATTGTAAGTGGAGTACTTTAAAAATAAACCCTACACCCAATCCAATAGTTTTTATTGCATAAATTACTCTTGATAGCATTTCCATAAATGCTATTCAATATCACATATTTAGACCCCATTGAATTAATATTCTCTGAAAATCTAGTTGTATTATACAGTAAATTTGTTATTCATTTAAATAAACCCTCTTTTCCATTCATCACTGATCTGGGAACATGTGAGTATGTTGAGCCTCTGCATAATCGCAGGTATATGTTTCATTTTTTCTGGACAAGTTATAATTAATATGCAAATTCTTTCTTTTTAGGTGGGAAAGAATGTGGTTGGATGCACTAAGGAGGAAAAAGTGGAGGCCACTGGGACAGATAAGTGTACAAAAAATATGGAATTAGACAATATGAATTATAGAATACAAGCTACAATTTTATCTAAAGTCCTATCAATCTTGTCACAAATATAACCCTCAGAGTTAAAGAGTAAGTGACAGATATAAAAATAGAAGCAAATGAAAGAGAGGAAAATGAAAAAGTGGCAATGAAAATAGTTATAGGCTAAAATGAAAACACAGAGTAAAGGAAAAACCAATAGTTTTGGCTGGATAACTATGGATTTGAAAAGTAGTAAAAATAGGAGTAGAAAGGGATGAACATTTGTTCAAGGGAATGACATAGGCAGAAAAGAGTAAAGGAAGGCAGGACTTGAGATATGGGAATATGGAAAAAGTAACAAATAAAGAAATGCCCAGTGTATCAAAATATGGAGAATTAGAGGTACATTAAAATTAAAACATATAAAGTTATTGAAGCAATATATAATACACATATATGCACACATGTATATGCATGCACATATACACATATATGCAAACCTGTCTACATGTGTGTATGTGTGTATGGATGGATGGATGGATGTTTTTTATAGGTAAGTGATACCATGGCCTAGAGAACTGGCCTTGAACACCTGGGATTGATTCCTACCTCTGATGCATGTTGATTTTTGTGACCCTGGGTACTTCACTTATCATCACAGTGTTCTGGGAACTCTCTTAGACTATAAGTTTCAGAGAAGGTTTTCACCTACATTAGTCAAAGGAATTACTTACTGGGAATTTCATTATACCAATGAAATTATAGGTCCAGTCCCAAACTTTATTTTCCTATGTCCTTAACTGTCATCTTTTCTTTCTTCATTAAAAAAAAATCTTGAATAGATTAATAATTTAACTTATCAATTATGTAAGCAAATGCACAACCAAAATCCAATGCTAGTTAGCTACTGCTACTGAGGAATATAAGATGAGTACTGAATGTCATAATATTACAAATAGGTTATGTGTGTCCACATGGGTCTATCTAGACATGGCTCATAGAGAAGCATGGGGATTTCTTTAGTCTCCTTGGCCCACCCTTGTCCAAGGGAAACTTTGATTCCTTTCTGGAGGGGAAGCAGGAGATTGTCACCAAAAGCTGGCTATTCTGTTCTCCTCAGAGAAAGAGGTTACTGTGATAAAATTACCTAACTACTCTCCAAAATATTGTTTGGCTAGAAGACACACTTTTTTTTTTTAATTTAAGCTAAGCTCTTGATTGCTATCCCTTAGCAGGGAAGGAGCATCTCAAACTATATAAATTCAAGGCTTGACTCTCTTTCCACCAAATTCCAATTCCAAAATGAACATGTATAGATAATAGCAAATGAGCCCATTTACTCAAGTTCATAGCAAACAAAAAATAGTGAAGGTATACAAATGAGAACATATATCAGAAAATACAGACTGTATGAACTCTCCCATTGTGGGTAAGATATGTCAGCTCAACCAAAAGAGTCCCAGATCTCACCCAAGGGCCAATTGAGTAAATTCTCTAATGTTGTAAGCTAGAGATTGGGACATGATCAAGGTATTGGTTCCTTTACATGTGAACTTCTATTACATGTCCCGTTTAGGGACGTGGAGAGAGTCTGGAATTATGTCTTTTTTCTCAAATCTGGAAACCAGAACACCAAGATCTCTCTTAAGCTCTTGCCAACTCCTCTGCTCATACAGGCAAGGAATATTGAATAATCAGTCTCCACTAAAGAAGAGTCTTGTGCAAATGAACTTTGAGCCAAGGGCTGCATATTTAATTACATATCTATATTATAAAACATTACATATGTAATATTATAACATATAAATATAAAAATATCTATAGTAAATTTACAAAAAGAGTTCACAGAAAGCAATTCCCTCAAATTGTGCTATCTTTTGGATGATAATGGATCCTAACTCTAACACTATAAGAGATTTTAAAGGTAAGTTAGAACAATCTCCTTATTTTTCAGATAGTGTAACTGAGACCCAGAGAGTTTAAGTGACTTGCCCAAGGTGATGAAGTTATTAAGTGGCAGAGCAGGAATTTAAACTTAGGTCTCATTACTCCAAGTTGAGCACTCTTTCCATTACACAAAGACAAAATAAAATAAGCCTTTAATCCCCATATTTCTATGAGGAAATTGCTTTCATTTAATTTTGGTCTCTCTATATTTTAGTCATATTTCAGGAGAATATAATATCATTAACTTATACAGAATAAACTATTAATGTTACCTATACGAGCTGTAATTTCTCTGGTTATTTCCAAGTAGTTTTACAGTAAAGAGATGCAATGGAAAATTGAAAGAAAAAAATTATGTTTATAGAGATTTAATACTACATCACATATACATTGTTTAGATTACATAGGTGTTGAACTCATGATCCACAAAACAAAACAGATTAAAATATAATTGTGAAGTATTTTTAAAAATGAATAAAAATACAACATAAAACAGATAATGTTATTTTGTGATTTTTAAGTCAATATGCAGCCCCAATACAGGTTTGTTTCTATTTGTTTGATACCACTTCTATGGAATATAAGATCAGAAAATGTTCACTAAAAGTACAATAGTAATTTAAATATAATAAAGAAAATATAAAGTACTGGAGCAACATAGTGATACATGGAAACCTCCTTACTTATATCTTTTGGTTTTCTATTCTTTCTCTATCTTCCTGTGTTTTCTTCACCTCTACAGATTATCTCTTCAGTAGTTTTTCCTATCATCATTTATATTTAGGCATATATTTAGTCTTACCAATCAAACCAACCAAAATAATAAAATATCATTCTAATCCATCAAAAAGACTCCTTCAATCAAACAAAAGCAAAACAGCATTAAAAACATATTTTACACACACACACACACACACACACACACACACACACACACACACACAGCACCCAGTAGGTTCTGAGTACTTTTTTTCATATGCTAGATTTGGATTCAAATGACCTGGGTCCAAATCCTTGATCTGCTCCTTACTGCATGTGAAAAGGCAATTCAGCTCTCTGGGATAAGTTTCCTCAATCATGAAATGCAGAGATTGGGCTATAAAATCTCTGAGATTCTTTCTAATTCCAAAGCCCTGTGATAATTCACCCATTGCTTCCAGGACCAGGAAACTGGGAGACCAGTCATCTACTTTGCTTCATCCCTCTTGTCAGCTTAGAACATGATTTCTAGCAGTAAATTTAATGATAGCAGACCTCCTCTACAGAAGAAAACATTTGGATTCCACATGGAGTTCATTGTAATGGAATTTTTGCATGTTTTTCCACCAAATGCTAAGTACATATTCAGAGACTTAAAAAGAAATGTTGATTATCTAATAAATCCATATTGCCTCCCTTTTGTAGAGCTGGAGTTAGATGCAAATGTATTTAATACCTCCAAAAGACATGCTAAGAAAATATTGCACCATTGAACAGTTAGAAAATCTTAAATTGATATAGTATTCAATTGTTGCCCATGGCCTTAAAGACTATTGAACAGCTAAGACTGCAATAACTGAAATTTTATTTTAGGGCAATATAAGATAACATGACTTACAACAAAAATGAGCTACTTTAGCACAATGTAATTTTTAGGATATGGCACATTTAAGGTACAAATCCCTAGATTTGAAACATTTACACTTATTCTAAATGTACCCTGTTTAATGCATGTTTAGAGAATTTCCTAGCAAGTCTGTTGATTTGAAAACTGATCAGACATTTGGAACAGCAGACCACAAAGCAACAAATGAAAGAAAGCAATAAAAACACCTCTACAATTGAAAAATACAGTGTAGGATGTTAAAAGGGAAAATAATATTCAGAAAAGGAAGTTGTTTCATCCTTCCCCCCCTCCTTCCTTCTTTCTCTCCTTCCTTTCTTTTTTCACTTGCTTATTTATTTATTTATTCATTTAAGATCTGTCCTTACTGTTAAAGCACTGAGCAGTGATTAAAAAGGAAACTGTGAAAAAGAAAGGCGTATGTATATTCCACATAAACTACAAGTGTCAAGACTTGGAGCAAGACTGGTAATTAAATGTATATTTAAAAAAGCTAGAGCAGAATTTAAGCTAAATGTGATTCAGAGTGTTTGGAATGACGTAGCTGCAACCCAAACTGGAAATAGGGCAATTGTAGACTCTATTCTGCCCTTAAAAACTATAAAATGAAAATATGTAACTCCTAGTTGCCTCCCTCCCTGGGCCCCAATCTTTTATGAGACACTGAGCTTGTGTTTAAGTATTGGTGATTATAGCCTTTAGCTATCATGTGGGTGGAGTGAGTCTTCTCCTAATACACTCAAGGTACAATCAATATGCATGCCTTATTCATGGGACTGAGCAACCAAAGGGCACCTAGGCAAGAGGTTGGAATTAAGGCTGGACAGGAGACTCAATCCTCTCCATGAGGTACCTGCTGCTCCCAAAATGTTCAAATCTGGGGCAGCTAGGTGGCACAGTGGATAGAACACTGGCCCTGAAGTCAGGAGGACCTGAGTTCAAATCCAGCCTCAGACCAAACACTTGACATGTACTAGCTGTGTGACCTTGGGCAAGTCACTTAACCCCAATTTCCTCACAAAAAACAAAAACAAAAAAACAAACAAACAAAATGTTCAAATCTTTTGAGTTTTCTGTATACAGTAGAACACATAGTTCCTGGAGGCAGATAGCTCATTCTCAGATTCATAATCAGAGTAAATAAAATGGGGCTTTTTTCTAGGGAACAAACTTTTCCTGAATAGCAGTAACTCTGAATATAACTCGGATGGTCAGAGCTCAAGCTTTTGACTCTTCTCTAGTATGCCCTATGTACAACTTCCACCCCTATCCCCTGTATGTTTTCTGTCTCCTGATCAAGGAATGATAATAAAACCAATATTGATGATGCTTCTGGGAAGGGTACATCAATATACTGTCCTGTGGTTAAGCTGAGAATTCCTGTGATTCAGAATGATAGGCTGCCTCCATGGAACCTCCTCTTTCTTCTATATACATAATATCCGTTCCACCCATTCAGTGACTCCTTTTATTCTACTCTACATTTTCATTGATCATTGTACCTTGTGGACCTCATGTTCTATTGGTCACAAGGTATGCATCATATTAGACATCTTCTCACATTCCTTAGGTCTTCAGTCTAACTCAGAAACCTGGCTCTCCAAAGAAGACATTTCATTCTGGTCCAGTCTCTTCAGTTCTAGGTATACCTTCTCTCATGCATCTCAGGACCTGGCTCACAAATTTCCTCTCCTCTCCAGCTGTTTACCTTAAACTTGGCCACTTCAATTTACATGTTGGAATCCTGTCCATCAAGCGCTTTTCTTTCCCAATTCCTCAGTCTCAACTCCTATGATTTACACCTTGGTCATACCCTTGATCTCCTCATCATTCACAAGTGTTCCAACTACACTATCCACAACTCTGAATTTTTTCTCTGTCTTTACATAACTTTCTATCTTTCCATTTCCTTCTGTGTTTCAAATCTTCTAAACACATTCTTTCTAACCATAACCTTCAGCTACTTCATTCTTCCTTGTTGTCCCTGGTCATCACCTCTGCTCTAACCTCACTTCTCTCCTTTCAAAATCTTGAAGTTGATATTTATCTCTATTTTTGAGTCTCATCTTATTATCATTGTCTGTATCAATAACACTGCACCTTGTGTCCATCATCTTTTTGTCATTTTCAAATAGCAATCTTAGATTACTACAACTATCTGATTCATCTCTTCTTTCTGTGAGTTGTATACAGTGATGTGCTGATAGAGGTTTGAGCTCTGTAGGGAAAAATATACTAAATAGACTTTTAAGTTTAATTTGAATTATGGGCATTTCCTTCATCACTTTCTTAAATCCCACAACAAATAAAACAATAAATCAAGCCCTGATTTGTAGCATTTGCTGACTTCAGAGGTGTAATTTCTCATAATGAAAAATATAATTTATTCTCATAATGAAATAATATATTCTCATAATGAAAATATCAATCTTCATTTCAAAAACATCTCTTAAAAAAAGTATACAAGTTTTGAACATTGCTTTCAAAACTGTCCTGCCTTTTTGTACTTCCTTCTAAACTTCTTTCTGTCTTATCTGTGCATTCAAAAGATGTTACAATGTTTCTCTGTCTCTGTCTGTCTGTATCTGTCTCTCTGTCTCTTTATGTCTCTGTCTCTCACACACATACACATCCACATCCACATCCACACACACACTCACTGTTGTTAGCCTCTCCTTCCTTGGACACCACTTCCCCCAAATAATCAAAAGGTGGTTAAAAAAACAAAACAACTTCTTAACAAATGAACACAATCAAGTAAGTTAAATCCATTTACTGTCCAAGATAAAAAAAATATTCCTATCACTGCATATTGTGTCTATCACTTTTTGTCAAGTGATGTGTAACATGCTTCCTCATAGGTCCTCTAGAGACATAGTTGATTATTACTTTGATCAAAGTTTTTATCTCTTCCCTTTCTGAGTCACTCTTAGAAACTGTTGTAGAGTCTCAGTGACTCTATTTTTTACCTCTCATTTACTTTTCAAACCCTTGCAATATGATTCCCATCCCCAACTGAAATTACTCTTTCCAAAACTCCTAAAGATCTTTTTTTGTTTCTGTTTTTTGTTTTTTGTTTTTTCTAATTCTATTGACCTTTTCTTAGCTATCAACTTTCTTCACTTGTCTACAGAATTAGATTATTGGCCATCCCCTCATTCTGGATGATAGACTCTATACCAGTGGGTTTTTGTGACATTATTTTGCCATTGTTCTTTTCCTTCCTGACTTATCCTTCTCTATTTCTTCTGAAGGATTATTGTCTATGTCCCATCTTCTATGCATCCATGGTCTGTCTTGGGGCCTTATTCTCTTTTTTTCCTTTTCTCTCTATTTTCTTTTTTGATGATCTTACTAGATCTCAAGGGTTCATCTGTTATCTCTATTAAGATGATTCCCCTTTAAACATTCCCAGCCTTCATCTGTCTCCTTAGCTCCAGTCTCACATCTCCAACTACCTGCTTGACATCTCTACCTAGAAAGCTCATAAGCATCTCAAACTCAGCATGTCTAAAATAGAACTCATTAGTGTTGTCCATAAATTCTATCTCCTCATAACCCCTCTGTTTCTGTCAAGGTGACTGCCATTCTTCAAATTACCCAGGTTTCCAACCTAAGGGTCATTCTCAATTCTTCAACCTTACTGATTTTAAATAGTTTAGTTACCAAATCTTGTCAATTTACCCTCTATATATCCCTTGCATTTGCTTCATTTTCCTTCTTTTAAACCTACTTCAAGTCCTAATCACCTCTTGCCTGGGCCTGCTGAAATAGCTTTATAATTTGTTTCCATGCTGCTACACTAATATTCCTGAAATGGGTCTGACCACTTCACTTCCAGGCTCAAAGAGCATCACTAGTTTTTTATGGAAGGGAAAATACATATTTATGTGCTTGGCATTTAATACTCTTTAATAATCTGGTTCCAGATTATTTTTAATGGCGATTATATATTACTTCCTTTCTTACACTCCACTCTAGTCAAACTGACCAACTTGGCTATTTTCAGTATGTAACATTCCATCTCCTACACCTGCAGTGTTTCCACAGGCTGCCCTCCAGGCTTGAAATGTCCTCCCTTTTTACCTCTGCCTCTTACAACTTTTAACTCCTTTCAAGGCTCACCTCAAGTGCCACATACCTAAAGAAGCTTTTAAAGATTCCCCAGTCATTTTTTTTTGCCTTTGTATTTATTTTGTACACATATTTTGCTTAGCTCTCTGTGAACATATTTTATCCCCTCAGTGGAATTTAAGTTACTTGAGAAGAGGAATTGTCTCTGTCATTTTTTGTATCCCCAGTGACGAACAGCTGTAAGGCACTGATGAAATCTTTGTTGATCCTTTTATTGATTGAATATAGAGTGCATGAAGGGTAATAATAGCATCTAAACCTAGAAAAGTACACTGGTCACATTATCAAGATTTAAGACAAATAGGCGCTTTTTAAATAAAAAACTTCTGTTGGCAGAGGGAGATCTATACTTTGAAATATCTATTTGACAGGTATGTGGAGGATACATACACACATACATGCATCTAGATATACAAATATATAAAGCTATGATGTATATACTAACACAATAAAAGAAAAGTCAGAAGTCATAGGTTTAAAGGGAAAACTGGCATCAGATATTATTTATCAATGTAACATTAGTCTTGTTAACTACAGATATTGAAACCTTGCTAGATTGGGTGTTTTTACTTTTGTCTTATGAATTTCCTTCTTTCATTTTAGAATAAAACAAAATAAGGCAGGATTGTTATCCAGTTTTTAAATGTAGTCAACCAAAAAATAAATAAATAAAATCACTAACTGGAAAACAAAATGAGTGAATCCAAAAGCAAAATTTAATGTTTGAATTATAAACCCTGGAAAATAGAGTTTTAGAATAGAAACACTGACAAACATTGAACTAAGGTAATTAACTGTGCAACTATAATGCATTTTCTATGGATTATTGAGAGACTCTGTCCCACTTACTCTCCTATTCATGGCTTATAGTCCATTTGAATTGAGAATCAGCTGCAGGGCTCAGATAGTAAACATTCTATGTGGAAAAAATCCTTCCCTCTTTGATCATCTCCAAATATATACAGAACTGATGATTTTATTTTGAAAAAGAACTGGTTGTATCATATTCCCATGAGTTCTCTTTCAATTCAAGTTCTGATCATCTGCCCAATATGTTTGGCATATTGCTTTAGGTTTGTTTTTGTTTTTGTTTATTTTTTTGTGGTGCTTTTTTAAAAGTTCAATTTTATGTGTTTTTTTTAATGATGTGGGGTTTCATTTCTTTTTTTATAGGAAAAATGCATAATTACTTCTTTGAAAATATTGTGGGGGAGAACATTCAAATGAGACACATGTAATTGCAACTGAGTGGCGAAAAAAATGCTGAATGCAAGGTACAGATCAAAACTTTTTGGCAGAACAATCAAAGAAAGGTCCTAAAAGCCCCAAAGCACTTCTCTGTGATCTGATTTTCCATGTCACTGCAAAGAGAAAGGCTTAAAGGATCTTCATTTTAAGGTCAACCCTCCAGCTTTTCTAGGGTTACACCCCCAGGATCTTGAGAGACTAAGTACAAATACTGCAAAGGCTTAAGTTAGCATTGTTTCAATGTAACTTTTTAAAAGAATTGCTTAATTAAGAATTTTTCTGTACTTCAAATACAATCCATACAACTATCACTTCATTGACAGTTTTCACCTTCTCTGCATAAAGTCTCAGAGTTCTAAGCAATTTTCTATCTGCTTTCTTCCACCCCCTTTCCTAGGTACCTTTACCTTTGCTCTTGGCTAGTTGCAATTGATGGCAGCGCTGGGAGTTGTCCAACAAAGGGAATTTTAGTGTTGAACAGTGACCTCTTCCCACAGGGACTATTACAGGTCACCTTGCTAATGTGGTTCATCCTCCCCCTCCAACCTACTTCCTAGAACTTTATCTTTGTCTACCTATTAGTGCAGATGTGGGGAACTTCGGCCTTGAGGCCACATGTGGCCTTTTAGGTCCTTGGGTTTGTCCTTTTGATTGAGTCCAAGTTTTACAAAGCAAATCCTTTTATTAAGGGGATTTGTTCTGTGAAGTTTGGACTCAATCAAAGGGCCATACTTGAAGACCTAGAGGTCCATATATGGCCTTGAGGCCACAGGTTATCCACCCCTGTACTAGTGTCTTTCATTTGACTAGGATTTCAGACAATATCTGCAGAAGCTGGGGTTACCAAATATTATGTTACATGCTTTGACATAACAATCCAAGATGTCATGGATTTCAAAATCAAAAATGCAAAGGCATCCTTAAAACTATGGCTGTAATCAAACATTTATTTAGAGAAAGTAAAAAGGAATCCCTTTCACCTTTCTTCCCTTGGACTTTGAAGGGAACAGTGCAATGTAGTTCTAAATAAAGAAACATAGGGACAGCAAGGTGACATAGTGAATAGAGCACTGACCCTGTGGTCAGGAGGACCTGAGTTCAAATTTAGCCTCAGATGCTTGACATTTATTAGCTGTGTGACCTTGGGCAAATCACTTAACCCTGATTGCCTCACAAAATAAATAAATTGGTTCTTCTTAACTGCATGATTTTATTAGAAAGATTCAGTTCCGAGGATATTCTGAGCCTGTATAGGAACCAAGTTGAGGAAGAATATGAGCCTTAAGATAACAAAATTTCATTTGGAAGAGACCTCAGAGATTATCTATTCCAAACCTCAATTTTACAGATGAGGAAACTGAGGCCTAGAGAGATTAAATGAATTGTTCAAGTCCACAAAGCTAATTAAATGACCTTGAATTCTCTTACTTTGAATTTCACTTTTATTCTTTACTCTTCTAGCTCCCTCAATTAAGGTTACCAGAGCAAAGTCAGACATATAAAGGCCAGTACTGGAAAGACAAGTAGACATATTAAGCAAGATTCAGGATTAATAGCACATAAGCCAGTGTTAGATTATAAACCAAGATTAGATACCCAGGAAATGGAGCAACAGGAGTTAGGGAGGCAAAAAGGTTCAATATCAGAAGTGTCAAGAAGAAGAATGAGATAGTAGATTGCAAAGCTAAAGAAAATGCCAGAGACGGTTAGAGAATCACAAAATTTTAGAGTTAGAAGGGATCTTAGTGGCCATCAAGGATGACCTATCCCTGAAAAGGAAACTCCACTAATGTTTCTTCCAAGTGGTTGCCAGCCTCTATTTTAAGAGCTCCTAAGAAAGGGAAGACATCACTTTTCTTAGCAGCCCATTCCATTCTTGGACAGCTCTAATTTTTAGGCTTTTTCCCCCCTAATTATCAAGCTTAAATGTGCCTGCTTGCCTTTTCTACCAGTTGCTACTGATTCTGTTCTCTATGCACACAGGACAAGTCTAATCCTTCCTCTTAAAACATCTCTTCAAGTATTCAAAGAGCTGTTGTATCTTCGTTGAATCTTCTCTTCTCCATCCTAAACAACCCTAGTTCATTACTTGATCCTCAGGTGGCCCTGAAGCCACAGGTTCCACACCCTTGTAAAAGGCATTGTATTTATTCCCTCCCCACCTAACAGACCCTTTGTTCTGCTTGTGGGACCAGGTCTTATTCTGGAAGGAGCCCAGACTTGAATGGGGGATGGGGGAGTCATTTTCCTTTTCAATATTTTTTGGCTTATTATGCTTCTACCAAAGCTTAATTTTGGGTCATATCTAAGTTCTTCCCAAATTGTGAGTAAAATATACTTAATACACAATATGAATCAAATATGGGACAGGTGTTTTTTTCCTACAAAAAAAGTAATGCTTAATATGAGACACCCAAAATGACACATTGACCAAAAAACCAAAACAAGTGGCAATATTACCTACAATTATGCTTTGCTAGGAGGTGGAGACTTAAATTTCATCAGAGCATAAAGTAATTTAAGAAATGGCAGTATAAGCATTGCTACATTTCATGACAGCTGGGCACTGAGCAAACACTTCAAGGTATATGTCTACTGGCCAACTAGGCTAGAATTTCCTATTCCTCTTGTTAGTGGTTGTCTTCTCTGGGGACAATCAGTTCCACTAGATAACCTGGGATCTCTAGGACATCCAAACTTGAAGACATGGTCATCTTGAGATCAGGACACTTACTCAATGAAGGAAGTAAAAATCAGACAGGCTCCCAGGCTCCCAGGCTCAGCTCAGAGAGTGTGAGCCTGCCTGCTTTAGTTGCCATTTAGGAATAGTCCATCTATTGCTAAGGTGGAGGAAAAGCAGGTACCATGCTCCCCCTCACTGCTCATGGAAATTTTAATCAGAGCTACTTTGCCACATTGGAAGATGAAAAGAAGAGCATAAGCTAGGGGCTGTCTCTCTCTCTCTCTCTCTCTCTCTCTCTCTCTCTTTCTGTCTCTTCTTTAACTGAATTTTATTTTAGACTCAGACACCAGAACACAAATACCGAAGAGAGAAAAGAAAAGAAAAACATATCATAAACTTAAATATTGGAACAATTACAAAGTAAGAAAAGGAAAAAAAGCATGTCATATGCATAGCAGAACATAGGAGAGGATTCAAAATATGTAATGATATATTTTCATTTCAAGAAAGCCTGTATGATAAATACTACACATTGTGTCAAGAGCTGTCCATCTTTTCTTTGCTTGTTTCTAAGTTTTCTTTTCTTCTCTGCTGTGCCCTTTTTTTACTTTGTTCTTTTTTTCCCTCCCCACACCCAAAGCTAAAATTGAGTGTGGATATATTTCTCTATATCTATAGATATATACATACATATATATATACACATATATACTTACATTTATAGACATATACTTTCCCACACAAATTCTACTCCTGATCATTGTTTCTATGTTTGAGCATATCTCATGTTTCCTGTCCCTCTTGACTTCTCTACTTTACTTCTACCCACTATCTTGTCCTTCTATTACTTAGCTTACTCCCCTCCAGGGAGTAAGGATCCAAGGATCCTTCTCCTATCTTCCCATTCTCATAAATCTAAAAACCCTTTTATAGCCCCCTATAATCTATTCTCTCACCCTCCCCTCTAGAGATCCCTCCCTTATCCTCTCCCCCCACCCTATCCCCTCACCATTTTGTTTCTTCTAAATTTAGAAGACTTTTATACTCTTCTAAATATATATATATTGTTCCCTCTTAAACCCATTCCCAATGAAAGTAGGTTATCAGAACTACCAGCCCCCTTTTCCCATCTAATTCCCCTGTGTTGATTTTTCCTTTTGCACCCCGTTTGTATGTAACAATTACTTTTTTTTAGCTGTTCCTAAATGGTTTTACTTTTTAAAGTCATATCTTTCTTATGAGCTACCCAATTATTAATAAGAATCTTAGACATATGTTTTGCATTTTACATATATATAAAAAGTAAACAGTTTATCTTTATTGAATCCCTTGTAATTAGTCTTTGGTATGTACCTTATGCTTCTTTTGGCTCTTGCACGTCAAATCTTCTATTAAGTTCAGATTTTTAACAAAATCTTGAATGTCTGACAGTTGATCAAATGTCCATTTTTATTTTCATTCAGAATTATGCTTAACTTTGCTAGGTATCATATTTTCGGCCTGAGCCCCAATTCTTTTGCTCTTCAATATATAGTGTTCTAAGACCTGCAATCCTTTAATGTCTCCGCTGCTATGTCTTGTGTGATTCTAATCATATTTAAATTGTTTTTTTGTTCTTGTTTTTAATATTTTATCCTTGAGGTAGGAGTTTCAGAATTTGACTATAATATTCCCATGAGTTATCCTTATAGGATATCTTTCAAGTGGTGATTGATGGATTTTTTCCTATTTCTATTTCTCCCCTCCCCCACCCTTGTTCTAATGCTTCAGGACAAGTTTCTTTAATCATTTCCTGTATTATATTATCAAGATTCTTTTTTTGATCATAGCTTTCAGTTAATGATTATTTTTATGTTTTCTCTTCTTCATCTATTCTCTAGATCTGCTGTTTTTCTTATAAACTCTTTCACTTTCTCTTATATTTTTTCATTATTCATATTTTCTTTAATTATTTCTTCATCTCTTATAATTTCACTGGCTTCACCTTGCCCAATTCTAATTTTCAAGATGTCATTTTCTTCCTTAAGATTCTGGATCTTCTTTCCTAATTTGTTGCCTTTCATAGTCTTCTTGCTTTCTCAAATTATCCTTCTTATTCTTTTTTTTTTTAGTTTTTCTTTCATCTCTGTCTCATTTGATTTTTAAAGTCTTTTTTAAGTGCTTCTGTGAATTTTTTGGGGGCAGATGACCATTTGACGTTTTCTTTGAGGTAGAAGGGGGTTTCTCTTCTTCAATATCCTCCTCTAAAGATGAATCCTAGTATTCTCTATTCCCAAATAGCTTTCTATGGTTGGAGTTTTTCTCTTTTGCCTTTGCATTTTTTGTAATAATTGCTTAATTTTTGTAATCACCTCTAGCCCTGGGATATAGAAGATGGTGCCTCTTGACCCAGATATTCAGTTCTCCCCTCTAGCCTGAAACCAAAGCCAAACCTCCAGCCTCCTGTAACTGTCCACAGCCAGGGCCTTCTGCCCCACTGCTTCTGCACTCAACTTGCTTGTGCTGGTTCCCCCCCCCCCCCCACACACACCCCAGCAGCACAGCTGGGTCTGGCGTTCCTTATCAGCAGAGATTCCTTCGATCTTCTCTTCCCCTCTCAGATGCCCAACTCCAACTCCCCTCACTATCGTGCTATCCTGGGAGTAAAAGTTCCTGTAGCTGGGACCAAGGCAGCCTCCCAAACCAGCTAACCCCAGGGCTTGCCTCTCTTGTTAAAGAAAACAAGGCCCCTAGCCTGGAGGTGTTTACTCTTCACAGGCACCAAATATCCTTTTTTTTTTCCCAATCTTCTGGAATTGTCCCAGGAAGACTTCTGTTGTGCTCCTATTTTATTTATTTTTGCCCACACTTTGTTCGCCCTAAGGTGCTATTTTGTCTCTTTTGTGGGGGAAAATCTTGAAAGCTTGGAATTTTCTGACCTACTGTGCCATCTTCCCAGAATTCTCTCCCTGTCTCTCTTTTTTAAACTGAAATATATTCTCTATCTTCCTGCCACTGTCATGGGGAAGTGAAGAAAATCAAGAGACCACGGAGGGTTTGCTTTATCATATCAAAGTACTGAGTGCTTTCTTCATTGAGCTGCTACGTAGCCAAAGGCAGCCAGGAAGGCTGACATCCCCAAGGTGTCCATGTACTGAGCTAGCCCATAAAGGGCAACTTTGCATATGTCCTATTCAAACCCTAATTACACTTAGATGCTATGCCCATAGCCTGTCATATCACACTGTTGACAATCATTGAGCATGCAGCCAAGTGAAACTCTAAATCTTTCTTCAGACTGATAGAAGCCTAACGCTGCCTCCCCTGTTTTATACTTCTGAAATTGATTTTTGAAATCCATTTTGAACCTTATATATTTCCCTATGTGAGAGATGATCTCTCAGAAGTGAAGCCTCGTCAAAGGGTTAATAGTTCTTGTTAATAGTTCTCACAAAGGGTAGCAATTAGGAGATACCTGGTCATTTGGAGAGAGATAAGGTCAGAAGCCAGATAATAAGAAGAGTGGGAGGAGAGAAATTGGAGGCACTGTTGTAGATGGCCTTCTCAAAGAATTTAATTGTATTGTTGAAACACACTCCCTTCTGACCTTCTGACCCCACTCAGACCCTGTTTTTAAGCACAGCAGAAAGAATAGAATAGCCCTACCCCCCCCCCCCAACCTAAACTGCAAGACTTCCCACCTTTTCTTGTCTGGGGCAAACTTGTGTACTCTGTTGTTGGGGAAGATTTCTGTGAATAGATTGTGCCCCCTGAAGCCCAGCCAATGGGATAAGGGGAAGGCGGTTAGGGAGGAGGAACTCGAGTTAGGATATAAATAAGCCTTGCTTTCTGTATATACTCGTCGTCCCTGGCCTGCACCATTAGGGCAACTGGGACGGTACCTTTTCTCATGAGAAAGCAATGAACTCCTTTCTGCTTTCGAGGTATCTGTCTTTGTTTTGAATTTGAGTAGTGGTCTCTGTCCCACACACCTATTAAATTCCATTTTATTTGGTTCTGTCCAAAATTCTAGCCTATCAAAGTTTATTTGGATAATGACTGGTATCATCCAGTATGTTAGCTATCCTTCCAAGCTATGTGTCATTTCCAAACTTGATAAGCATGCCATCTATTTTTTTGTCATTGTTGTTTAGTCATTTCAATCACATCTGACTCTTTGTGACTTCATTTGGAATTTTCTTGGCAGAGATACTAGAGTGGTTTGCCATTTCCTTCTCCAGTTCATTTTACAGATGGGGAAACTGAGGCAAGCAAGGTTAAGTGACTTGCTCAGGGTCACACAGCTGGTAAGTGTCTGAGGCCAGATCTAAACTCTCTTTACATAACTTATTGAAGTAAAAATAAATAGCAGAATACAAAACAAAGATACATGGGTACTACACTAGAGATGTCCTTTCATGCTGATATCAGAAAATTAATGACTATTTTTGGGGTCCATCCATTCAACTATCATGATACAGTGAAAAGAGCATTGTTTTTGGGTGGGTTCATAGCCTTTCTCTTACACTTGCTATCTCTGTAACTTTGTAACTTTCATTATGTTATGTAAGGTTTTTGGACTTCAATTTCCTAATCTATTAAATGAGAATGTTGAGTTTGATAGCGTCTAAGGTCCCTTTCAGCTCTAAATGAATGAGCCAATGGATCCAACTGTTATAGTTATATTATTGTCCAACCACCATCTCTCCATTATTTCCATAAGCATAAGACACTTAGATTTTTAATACCTTCAATTTAGGAATACTTTGGGCAGAATGTTAACACACTTTTGTTTGCTTAGGCAGCCCTGACAGATGCCACAGAAGTTTTTACTTAGAGCATTTCATTTACATTGTTACTATCTAAATACATCTAGAGATAAATCTGTTTATCAACTACTATTAGTGTTTTTGATTGTTCTAAAAAGAAGAACTGGATTTGATGCTATTTTGTATACTTATACATAGCAAAATTCAGCTTTGGATTAAAGATGACACAGTGCTGCCATTTATCACAACTGTCATTAAATTGTGGTATACTGACAGACAATGGTACACATGGGAGAGCCCTCTCAGCCAAAGGTGACAAGTGTACCATGACCTCACTTTTAAAAACTTGAAACTGCTGTTGACACTGCATTGTAGTAGATGTGCACTTTGGCACAAATACTTGACTTCAGCGAGCTGTGCCGCACACCCCAGAATGAATGGCAGTACATGCATTTCAAAGAAACTTATCAGTATTTAATTTTGTTTCTCACAAAGCATCCCCATGTTTCTCTCAGGAATCCACTTTAGTAATCCAAAATACAACTTTTTTTGAATATTTCCATGATATTTTCTAGTTATACTAGCTACATTATCTACAATAATCTTTAGTATTAACTTTAAGCACAGGTAAAATGCATGGGTCATATTTAACCCAACATGTATTCCTGAAAAAAATGATCTCTAGCACCATAAAAAATTATTTCCCAATCATACTTAACACCATATGGTTAAAAAAAAATCTTACCAGGTTGCTTCAGGTTTTGATATGCTATGGTCTATAAGGTATAAGGTCAGTCTTTTTCTTATACATGCAAGTTCTTTAAAGAGCTCTTAAAAGAGCATTTTTTAATGAATTTCATTAGGTTTTTATCAAAGGCTTGCAGGTGTTTTGATGTATTCAACAAAAGACTTATTTAACAGGCGTAGTGACTGAAAACATTAGAAAGGATAGAGAACAAAATTGCAGAAGATGTGCTTCAGTGCATCCTTTTATTCCTGAATATTCAGTACTTAATTGGTAGACCTTGTTTCAATCCAGAAAGGCTTAATTAACACCTAATGGGTCTTTCATGTTACATGTAAGACCTCACACATTCCTATATTATCATCTTATTTACAGAAAAATACATGGACTCATTTTGCACTACTCAAAGCAGTAGCCAAGACGTGATTGCTCATTTCTGCTAAGCCAAACAATCTTATTTCTAAGGAAGTGTAATGGTACAGACTTATTTCACATGATTTATTAATGAGTTATTTATAGTATGGAGGGTGTCCCTGGGAAAGGTTTTCCCAGCATATCAGAGCTGGGTCAGCCTAATGCTGATGTAACGTCTGTGATTTACTCAGTAAGTAAGATAAGATTTTCCCAGCAAAAGTATTGAACCCACCTTTATGCAGCCTTTTAAATCATTAAAACAAGGGTAGGAATCATTATTTAATCTTACCACTTTCAAAGATATTTTGCAGAACTAATGTTGGATACATATGCAACATGAGACACTACCTCAAATCAGTGTTATACATTTAAGCTATATAATTTAACATGTATCACTTTATTAATGAGCCATTATCCACTTATATTTAATGTTATAAATTTCATTGAAAATGAATGTGATGCATCCTTGTAGTCAAATGTCCCAACACATATTTGGGAAATGGTTCTCTAAGTTTTTCTTCTAACAAGATAATATGTTTGTTGTTGTGCATTTATTTCCTCTAGGAAAAAATTGCATACTTAGAGGATGAAGGAAGGAAATAAACATACATTAAGTGCCCATTTATGTTCTAGACAGTGTGCTAAGCACTTTATAAATATTATCTCATTTGATTCTCACAACAATCCTGAAAGGTAGGTTCTATTGTCATCCACATTTTTCAGTTAGGACACTGAGGCAGAGAGAGGTTAAGTGACTTGTTCTGGGTCCCACAGCTAATGTCTGAAGCTGGATTTCAACTTGTCTTCCTGATTCCGGGCCCAGTGCTTCATCTACAAATCGTCCTACCTGCCTCTGAGAAGGGCATTTGAATGGAGGAAGATGAAAGAAGAGAAAAAGAAGAAAGAAGTAATTTCTAATATTTTCTCAAATGAACATAAAGTCATAATTTTTTTTTTGTAATTACCTTCTCTGGTTTATCTACTTACTACTAATAGATGGAAACAGTAGGCCCCTGGAAAGCATTAAACCTAAAAATGAATAGACTCCAGAAACCTAAGAAACCTGAATATTTCATGAAAATGTGTTAGTTTAACCATCCCCCAGGAAAGTCTGATAAACATAACCAATATCTATCCAGGGCATATTTCAAACTCTCTCTGAACTCTTTTAGAAACAACATTGCTACTGTATTAGATATTGACTTGAGGTGTTCAGAAAGCTTAGAATGTGACTTAAGCTGTAAATTCTGTCTAGAGAAAATAAAATCCAAGATCTTTTAAAAGATCCTGGCTAAAAATAAGGTTGTACTAGGAGCACTAAAGGAATGAAATAAAATGACTTGGGTATTGTGGATATCTGAGAGCACCCAGGAGGGATTTGAACTTAGCAAAGAAGTTTGGAGCTATAATTTTGCATGAAATGTTGAAGATAAGTGCATTTACCCACTCCCTTTCATTCACTTTAGAGTGTCCTCTTTCTAGTTGAGCTGTATTTATTATGCCTATAGAGAACTGAAATTTTCATGTCTTCTGAGTGTTTTGTGATTGCATAACCTAATAATAAGACAATTTGGAATCTATGTTCATTATTTTATCATCCATCTGAACACAGGTCCAGATGGACCTGTATAATTGGTGATTTCTTACAAATTGAATATTTTAGGAAAAGGAAGAGTTTGTTTTTCATTTTTGAAAGATACTTCAGGGCTATCCTGTTGCTGAGACGTGGGACATTAAACATCATGGTTTGGTTGCAGACCATGCCTGGATTAGGATGATAGGTTAATTGTTAAAGTAACTTAGTGGGAACAATGAATCCTTATCACCTCTGTTAGGTTTTTCATTATTTTCCTTCCAAAAGTTTTTTTCCTCCACTTTATTTAAAATACATGTTAAAAGAATAGGATTTATTAACAATTTTCAATTATACCCAGGTAAACTTAGCATTTTTTGTCTTTTTTTCCATCACTAAGTTATGTGATGATTGTGAATTAATAACAAAAGAATCAAAATTTCATGGAGTAAAGATTATCAATTAACAAAAAGGAAGAAGCCCCTGATTCAAGTCACATCTCTGAACGTGATAGCTGTATGATCAGGGGCAGGTCTCTTAATTTCTCTGTGGTACTGGCACCTCTGGCAGATTATAAGGAACAGATAGATGAGGCCTACCTAAATTGATGGAACCAGTTTCTGCATTAGGAAATTTAGCAGTAGTGAAATCCTAGGTCCTACCCTCCCCCTTCCCATGCAAGTAAATAGGGCCTGAGTTATTCCATCAATATATGCCAAGATCTTTGGTGTTGCTTGTAGACAATGAACTGACCTTATTGGTTGTTGTCCGTTCTCAAAGAGCACTAAAATGACATCACTATGCTAAAGTCAAGTTACAGTGTGTACTGGCTGATCAAACCAATATGAGCTCAGAATACTCTACCACAGGTTGGGTACAGATAGTCCATGTGAACATTTGGGGTAGATTTTCTAAATTTGCACATGTCATGTTTCCTTTGAGCTACTTCAATTCTGCTTTGCTCATAGAGCACAGCACCTTCTCTGATGAGTAGTTGACTGGTCTTTAGTCTCAAATTGTGCAAAAATCTTGTTCATTGAGAAAAATAGGTCCACAAATGACTTCCACTCTAAAATTTATCCCTCCAAACTTATGGAATCCCTGTCTCAAGGCCCACTGCAGATCCTTAAACAATGTAAGTGCTAACAGCTGGGACACAAGTAATTTAAAATCCAAGAAGAGGGAAAGTGGGACTTTGTTCTGTCCTTGAATATAGGAAAGAGGCTCTGTCATTTTTGACTATTTCCAAATTATACACCATATAGGGCTTATGGACTCAGGGGGCATACTTAGTATTTCTTTGGCCTGGTTTTGTGGAAGGACATTCCCATCCACCTAAGGTCAAATATGGAAGGATGGAAGGACTTTTAGATAAATGCTTTATCTTATAAGATGTTAATGTCAAATAGTTCTTGTTTATTCCATCAATACATACCTAATCTTTGGTGCTGCTCATGGATTGCCCTTAGAATTGAATATACAGAAATCAGGGGGGTTTTTTTATGTCATATGTCATATCATGGGAACTAGAATCAGTTCAACCTGATTTCCAGATGATTGACTTGATTTCCAGGTTAATCTTAGGAACTCAAGGTTAATGGAAAATAAGAAGTCCCTGGGCCAGAAACAGAAAATAAATATGCACATGTGTGCTCACACACATACGCATGCCCTGTCATCTATCTATAAATACATAGCTTATTCTGACAAAATCATATGATTAATGAAGCCTATATGCATGCAAAAAACTGAATGATAAATGCTTATCAGGGAATCTTATCATTGCCACAGGATGTTAAATAGAAGTGGTAGATCCATTCTAAAAGGTGAACTATTGACAACTTTGATTACCTCAGCTCATTCCTTTGCTCTATATTCTTCTAGAGAGATGACAGCTGTCATTTGCTAATTACTATGCAACCTGAATGAAGGATAGGATATTGTGTGGCTACCACAATAAATACCAGTTTCTGATGAATAGCCTATATTCTCCTCCCCAATTTGATTCAGGTTTAATGGTAATCTAGTGGTTATAGTCTAAAATATACTCAAAAATTACAAAAATACAAAAATATATTTCTCCCCTTTTTTCAATGGAGTGGATTTTTAACATTCCTGACCACCCCCCCCACCAACTCATAAGATTTGACATCATGGTTAATGCCCGTTTAAAAAAAAAAACACACAAATAGTATAAGAAACAATACTTTACATAATATACTGCAATAATGTAACAGTCAAGGTTGATTTTTTTTTCTTCCCCTTTACTTTTCACCTTTCTTCTTAGTTTTAATGGAGTATAAGAAAAAATGAATGGAAAGGTTTTTGGGGTTTTTTGTTTTGTTTTGTTTTGTTTTTGTAAGCTTCTTCAATGGATACAAAGTGACAAAGAAGTTGTGGGCAGGAATTATTTTGTTTGAATTCAACACTGGAAGCTGCTAATTTCACCTCACTGGCTCACCAACACCTGCAGGTATCTACAATCTGCTTTGATAGGCCCCAACCAAATCTTCTCCTAAAGGTCTCCCTACCTCTACTAATGTCTCTTCAAAGAGATTTTAGTTTACAATCCTTGATAAAATGTAGTGCAAACTGTACCAATTATGGTGTGATTAGTGAAGAGCAGAACAGAACTACTTTTTCCTTATTGAGTCCTATGCCTCTCTGAATGAAACTTAAGATCTCATTGGTTTTCCTGGCTAAAATAGCAGCACACTGTTGCCTCATTTCAAACGTGAAGTCTTATAAGTAAAAAACCAAACTCTTTCTCAGATGACATGCTGTGTAGTATTTCCCACATCTTGTACTTCTGTAGTTGATTTTTTTGAACCCAAACATAAGTCTTTACATTTTATCAGCCTTTTATTGGCCATAAGACTTTACATTATTATTATATTAGGTCCAATGTGAATGTACTATCAGGCTTTTGGATCTAAACCCTGGCAAACATTGTATCAGCTCCTCCCTTTCCTCCCTTTAAGTTTTATTTCATTTGAAAATTTGATAACCATTTCTTCTATGTCTTTTTTGAAGTCACTGATAAGCATATTAAACAAGAAAGGATAAATAAAGATCCAGGTGGGTGTCTGTTGGAGACCTTTCAAGATTAAATCTAATCATTAATGATCATTCTTTGAGTGGAGCTATTCAATTAGTTTCATTTTAGTCTAACCCACACATCTTTATCTTTCCACAAGAATAACATGAGAAACTTTATCAAATTTTTTATTAAACTCTAGGTAAACTATACCCACAGCATTCACCTGATCTATTAGCTTACTAGTCTTATTAAAAAAAAAAAAAAAGGAACTAGGATTTGTCAGGCATGACCTACTCTTGATGTAGTCTTGTTTTTTTTTAAAGTTAATCTTTAATTTTCTCAGTATTCTCTAATACTTCATTCAATATTACCTTCTAGAATTTTGCCAGAAATCAAAATCAAGGTGATTGACCTATCCTTATAAATGCCTTTCTTTTACCTTTCTTGAAAAAGGAAGGAGCATATGAGAATCAAATAAGTAATCCATGTAAATTTTAAATTACTTTATGCATGAAAGATAGTAGTGTCATTTGGTCAGCTACTTTAAAAACACTTAATAAAAACACTAATAAAAAACACTTAGGTCTATTAGTTTGGGGAATGGAGGATCAGTAATATCAAGTAATTCATTTGTTGATAGACCCTTTACGTTTTCAACAAGGTGTTGTGGACAGGAAAGCAAAGAAAAAAAGTGTTTTTGATACTTTTCATCATCTGTATGTAAACCTGTAACAACAAAATGCTTCTCAGGTCCCAAGGAATAGTTTCATCAGCATAACCTGGCACATCTGAATAATGTTCATTGAATTGTCCTATGACTTAGAGCTTTGAATAGGTTGTAGAGCCTGGGGGATTCACCAGGGTGCTTAAGAACTAGTAATTCAAGATTAAACTTAAATAGTTAGTTATTAGTGCAATTTGGTGTTCAGATAACCAGTTCTTTTTGCAAAGATTAGAACTGCTGAGGTTTGCCTGAAGGTAAGATTTTCATAGTCATACCTGGCAATTAGTTCCAGCCTGTAATCTATTAGGTGCATAGGACTTAGGTAGGGAAAAAAAAATCAAGGTGGCCAAACGTTCCTATTCTATTGAAACCTTTGAACTTATCTTGCTGACTATATCACAGAATCTAATGATAGAATTTAAAGGTTGGAAGAGACCTCAGAGGGCATCTCATAAAAACTATATCTGCATAAGAATTTCATTCCAAATATCATATACAGGTGCCCCCATCATACCTCTTGGGAGGATTTCCATGAAGGGGGACTGGTTCCTCTTTTAGACAGCTTTAATTGTTAGGAAATGTCTTTTTTTTTATTTCTTCACAAATCCCTCTCCCTTACTTTTAAGTCTCTCCTTAACTTTTAGTTATTGTTCTCACTCCTATTCCCTGGACCTAAGTAGAACAAGTCTTAATTATTCTTTCCCAGGACAGCCCTTCAAAGTTTTGAAGAATTTCTCATGTCTAAGTCTTTTCTTCCCAGTTTTTTCAACTAATTTTTGTATTACATGACAATATATAGATTATCCTTCACCATCCTAACTAGATCCTTATGGATATTTACCAATTTGTCTTATATATTTGGCCTGGAATAGGCCATGAGTTTTCAGATGTGGTTTAATCAGGGCAGATTACAGTACACCTACCATTTCCCTCTTTCTAGAAAGATTTTTGAAATCCATTTAAAGAACTTACATTGTTGCCTATTTAATTTCATCCTAGTTGGTTTGGTACAACCTTCTAGATTGCTGAAATATTTTTTGCATCTTGACTCTGTCATCCACTCTCTATTCTTCAAAACATCATGTGATCCAAAAGTTTGGTAAAATTTTCTCTGGATTTATAAAAATCACTAAGAACAAAATCTTTAACAGCACAGGAATAGGAACACATTCTTGGGATACTCTATCAGAGATGTTGTTTCAAGTTTACAATAGTCTATTAAGGATTCACTCAATTCTGAATCAACCTATTATGTTCTAGCCCATAAAAGATTTTTTCAAATGCTTTCTAAACATTATTGGCTCCCCAAACGGTTTCTATTTGAACTGAATTTTTTTTAAAAAAAGGAGAGGAATAAGATAATTATAACTATGGTGAAACATTTTTATAACTCTTTAAGCTTTTTAAAGTACTTCTTCATTATGTCAGTTAAAATAAAAATTACACTGGCAGTAGAAGATTAACTTGAACCAATTTGGTTCAATGTGTAGAATGTCAGACTTGGAATCATAGAGCTCTTTCTGAATACTGCTTCAACCAATTATTAGTTGTGTGAACATGAAAAAAGTCACTTAACTACTAAGAGTGTCCATTATATCATGAGTAAAATGGGTATAATGATACTTATGCTATCTATCTTAAAAGGTTGTTGCAAAGGAAGCCCTTTGTAAATACTTTAAAGTATTCTATTGGACGTTATTTCAATACAATTTTCTCTTTGGAGGCTGTGATAGGAGTAATATCATCAATGCATGTTAGGCTAATTTTTCTTTAAAAAGTATTGAGATATTTCTTGAGATCTAATTGGCTCAGTGGATTCAGGTCTCCAACCGTTGATGTCATTTTCTTATCACCTAAAGATAAAGTAGCCAGGAGGTAATGAGGGGCTCTCAGATGAGTGCTTGATGGATCTTGATGGGAGCTTTGCTCAGATAAATCAACTTGAGGTACCCTCAATACCTATCCTTGTTGAATTCATTCTGTTGTGGCTGAGTAAATATCCTTTTGTTAACTGTTGAATGAATAAAAACGGTCTCATTTTGTTCAGATCTTGAACTAAACTACCAAAAGACTGGCCTGAGGAAGAGACAGCTCAGATAAGGGAAAGACAATATTGACAACTGCTTGAGTATAGTAGAAAGGAGACTATTGATTTCTATATCTCTGCCAAGACACTCCTTCTTTATCTGTTTCTCTCCTTTAACTCTCTGGAATGCAGACAAAAAAATTATTTAACCAATCATACTTCCAAACTTGCCAGTAAATGTCAGCAGGGCATTGGCCCTCAATGAGCTTAAAATCAACTGAGTGGCTGAAAAACAATCATAACTAAAAGCAAAAACAATATTCTTGAATAGAAATGAACAACAATGAACAAAAATACAAAATAACTATAAACTTACAGGAATATAGTATTCATATGG